>NC_091456.1:9791449-10071449 GCF_027789765.1 Dendropsophus ebraccatus | reverse complement strand
GTGAAGGGGAGTCCAGTGTAACCTGTGAAGCGCTACTGAACTCCCATTCCCAAGAAAATAATGGTGGCCATACAAAATATTGACACTTTTAACACAATTTGGCTATTTTCACACATGGGTGCACTTACTGTTGTTGCCAGAGGGTTAGATATTAATGACTGTGTTGAGTTATTTTGGGGAAGACTCCACATTTACACTGTTATACAAGTTGTACACTGACTACATTGTATCACAGTGTCAGATCCTCAGTGTTAAAATTAAATATGGTCACAGCCATTACTAACAGCAATCCAAGCCACTAAGTGGGGCTCTGTAAAAACATACAATAAATCCACAATCAAGACATAACATTTTTTTTTTAGAAACCCCATTTATTAAACCACTGTAAGCCGTGATGGGTACACAGTAAGTTTATGAGACAGTCTTAGAAAACGGTAGCGGTGGCATTAAAAACTGAAACATTCTCTGTAATGTATAAAAATAATTTGAGCAGTTAATTCCTGATTCATTTTGCCAGGTCTGAACTAAACAGTAAAAGTTTTAGATTGTTTTAAAAGCATACAATATATTAAACCCATCTGCTGCATCTCAAATATACATAGTAAAATAAATGTGCAAGACAAAAATAAAATCCACCCTACCATCTAGGTTAATTCTAAAAAAGCTAAAATGAGAATTTGTGTGTGTACAAACAGTATTTCTACCCAACACTCCCATCATTTGATACTGACATTAAATGGGATTTTTTTTTTTTTTTTGTTAAAGTATGACATGCACAATGGTTGAAAACTATTAATGGGAAATTTAAAAGTAGACTTGTAAAAGATTGCAAATTGCTTAAAAAAAAAAAAATCTGAAATATAGAAAAACAGACATTACCAAATCCAGCGACGAGTAAAAAAGAAAAAAAAAAAACAATGAATTTGGAACAGAAAATCTATATAACACCCTTTCTTCTTATACTTATATATTTTACAAAAAGTCAAATATGCTTTTACTTCCTTTCAAGGAGATTTGTTTTATACTTTTAACGTCTCATATCGAAATCAATACCTCAAAAGAACCTGCCAATGGGGGCCTGGCTTTTTTTTTTTTTTTTTTTTTTAATTTTTTTTTTAATACTCATCAGTAATGAAGCTGATAAAAATTCATATATAACCTCTGTTCATACAAATTACCCTACGTCTATACGAATGCTCTTTCAATAAACAGGATGATCAAAAAGGGCCATACAAATATTTCCAATTACATAAAAAAATTTTTTTATATAGTCCTCAGTTACATTGCCTTTTTATTTCTTTGCTGGTTTCGTGGGGAGTTCTTCAGGACCCCTCTAAGACGGAGGTAAGTGCCAGTAGACTCGGACATGTTATCAAATTCAAATGGTGTAATACCTTCTGCAAACTTACTCCTATCGGGAATTCTAGTGCTGGAAGGGGAAGAGTCAACGTACGCAGCTTCTTCTGTAGTATCTTCAGTTTTCACACAGATCTCCTTGTCTGCATCTGTAGAGTTTCTGGGCTCATTATCCACCGACTCCTGGCAATCAATATTCCCATTGGGGTCTGTGGTAAAGGATCCATCCTCTTCAGTGGTCAGAGGGACATTATCAATGGTTTCTTGTCCAACTGATTTGATGGGGATATCAGACTGCTTAGATTCTTTTTGGCAAGCGTTATTCCTTTCTGTGACACCCTCCATTTCGACTCTGCTTGGAGATGAGGAAACAGAATTACCATTCAATGGCGTATGAACATCGGAATCGCTGTTTGTGCTCTCCGCTTTTTCCAAAGCTGCCCAGATTAAACGTTGTTGTTCTTCCAGCTCTTCCAAAGTCAAGGTGTCTTCATCCATGGAGTCCAGTGTCTTGGCCTGTACAGGAAAACCCTCTCTTGACTGTAGTAGTGGGGAGCCCCTGGCAGGAGTGACTGGAGGGGTTCCTTTTGGAAGGGGTGGAGGAGTTGGTGTTGGTGGAGGTGGGGGTATGAAATTTTGAGGAGTTGAAGGTGGTGTTCCACGGGGTAGTGGTGGAGGAGTACTATATGGAGATCCAGGGGGAAGAGGTGGCTGAAACTTAAACCCTCGGGAAGGTGAGCAATAGGATCCATCTAGAAAAAAAATATATATGCATAGTAATTAAGTTAAAAATGATATCATATCAATGATCCATAATAAGTGTAATTTAATATATAATTTATATATTTTATTTTACCTTTGACATAGATTTGTCTCCTATGAGAATAACCGCCATGTTGAAACTTTGCCTACCCAATTATTCTTTTAAATGACATGATAGTGGAGGAGTCAACACACCCCAATACATAGGCCAATCCAGCCCATAGTAAGGAGGGGTCCCAATCAATATGTGATACTAGATTATATATATTACCAAGTCCTAGTATCAGATATTGCTTGGCAGCACTCATTACTTTGGATTAGCCTACTACTACTATTGGCCATACTACTTGTACAAGTATTGGGGTGTGCCGACTCCGCCACTATTACGTCAATTAACATGCTGATCCTTCGGTCTCATAGGAGACAGATCTACGGCAAAGGAATCCCCCTCTTCTCACAGAGAAAACAAGCATAATCAGCTGAGCAGTGTCCACATGTGTATGAAAAACTAAGTACACACTGCTGCTTGTGATCTGGAAATGGACAGCACGGATATATACATATCCCAGACCCCAATATAAACATAGCTGTGCTGTCAGTTTCTCGTTATCGGTGGCACATAACCCCGTTTACACAAAAAGATGTGCAGCCGATGATAAATTTTTAAGCCTGCTAAAAAAAACAGGATTTTTGTCACTTTTACACAAGCCGATTGGTCATAGGAGTGTCTCTAGCAAAGTTCCTGGCCGATAATCGGCCGGTGCAAAAGGCCCTTTAACCCCTTAGGGACCAAGCCTGTTTGGGCCTTAATGACCAGGCGCATTTTTCAAAATCTGACCTCTCTCACTTTATGCGCTTATAGCTCAGTGATGCTTTAACGTATGCTAGCGATTCTGAGATTGTTTTTTCGTAACATATGGTACTTTATGTTAGTGGCAAAATTTGGTCACTGTCATGTGTGGTCAAAATATAATGAAAAATGTGAAAATTTTGCACTTTACGAACTTTGAAATTCTTTGCTTCTAAAAAAAAAAGGCACATGACATAAATTGGTTAGTAAGTCACATTATGAATATGTCCTCTTTATTCTGGCTTCATTTCGTAAACATATTTCACTTTTTAGGGTGTTACGGGGCTTAGAAATGTATCAGCAGATTATCAAATTTTCATGAAATTTCCAAAACTGATTTTTTTTTTAGGGACCAGTTCTTTTTTTAAGTTGATTTAGGAGGCTTGTATACTGAAAACCCCCATAAGTGACCCCATTTTGGAAACTAGACACCTTAAAGAATTAATCTAGGGGTATAATGAGCATTTTAACCCTACAGGGGCTGGAGGAAAGTATTCACAATTAGGCCGGTAAAAAATGGAAAATAGAATTTTTCCAATAACATGTTTGTTTAGTTTGAAATTTCTCAATTTCACGAGGAACAGGGGAGAAAACTCACCCCAATATATGTAACAGGTTCTCCTGAGTAGAATGGTAAGCCATATGTGGGCATAAACCACTGTGTGGGCACACAACGGGGCTCAGAATGGAAGGAGCGCCAATTAGCATTTCCAGTTCACATTTTTCTGAAGAAGTTTGAGCGCCAGGTGGGTTTGCAGTGCCCCTGTAGTGTCAACAGAATAGAACTCCCCCAAAAGTCAACCCATTTTGGAAAGTACACCCCTCAAAGAATTCATCTTGGGGTGTGGTGACCATTTTGACCCCACAGGTATTAGAGGAATGTATTCAAAAGAAAACAGTAAAAATGAAAAAATTGATTTTTTCCAATAACATGTTTGTTTAGTTTGAAATTTCTCAATTTCACGAGAAACAGGGAAGAAAACTCACCCCAATATATGTAACGCAGGTTCTCCTGAGTAGAACGGTACCCCATATGTGGGCATAAACCACTGTGTGGGCACACAGCCGGGCTCAGAAGGGAGGGAGCGCCAAGTATTTTCAGTGCATGATTTTTCTGAAAAAGTTTCTGAGCGCCAGGTGCGTTTGCAGTACCCCTGTAATGTCTACAGAATAGAACCCCCCCCCCCCCAAAAGTCACCCCATTTTGGAAAGTACACCCCTCAAGGAATTCATCTTGGGGTGTGGTGAGCATTTTGACCCCACAGGTATTGAGGAAAGAATTCAAAACTAGACCGTAAAAATGAAAAAAATTTAATTTTTCCAATTACATGTTTGTTTAGTTTGAAATTTCTCAATTTCACTAGGAACAGGGGAGAAAAAGCACCCCAAAATTTGTAACGGAGGTTCTCCTGAGTACAATGGTACCCCATATGTGGGCATAAGCCACTGTATGGGCACACAGCAGGGCTCAGAAGAGAAGGAGTGTCATTTTGGTGACGGGCAGTCTGGGGGTGGTGACGGGCAGTCTGGGGGTGGTGACGGGCAGTCTGGGGGTGGTGACGGGCAGTCTGGGGGTGGTGACGGGCAGTCTGGGGGTGGTGACGGGCAGTCTGGGGGTGGTGACGGGCAGTCTGGGGGTGGTGACGGGCAGTCTGGGGGTGGTGACGGGCTGCCTGGGATGGTTACAAGTAATCCAGGGCACTTGACTTTGGTGACAGGCGTAAAAAAGTGCCGGCACCATTTGGAACAAGCGATCAGTGGTATATAGTATATACCGCTGATCACTTGTACTGGGACCACACCGGGTGGTCACCAATCACCTCCGGTGGTGGAGCGAATGAAGCTTTGATCATTTTTAGGAATCCATCACTGTGAACAGAGTCTGTTCACAGTGATGGCGGCGGCCATCTTGGATCAAATGGCCGCCCAGGGAGGGGAGGGTCAGTGGCCAGGTCACTAGGGTTAATTCTGGGGACGGAGGGGGACATGTTCTCATCTCCTCTCACTGTGGATTCACGGTGAGAAGAGATGAAAGCGTTCAGCTGCGCTGGCAATGCCCGTTACCGGTGACCGCCGTTATACTGATAACGGTGATCGCCGGTGAGGGGACTTGCCGGGACTGACCCCACACTCTGCCCCAACCCCTCAGTGACCTCCGGTAGCTGAGAGGAGGGGGCTGCGGGCATTACCGGCGCCACTGCACTATTCTGCACCATCGCCATAAAGAGCTGATGGCAGAAGAATAGAGCCCATTAGTGATCGCCGTAAAAATCCGTATCGGCAGTCACTAATAACATAATACATGTATTCTCTGGGTCGCTAGGGTTACGGCGATAGCACATTTGTATAGTTTTTTTAAACTATTACCGCTTTGGCGCAATAGAAACTATCTTCCTAGCAAAAACCCACAAAAACTGTCGCCGCATTGCAAGATCCATAGCGTTCTCATCTTTTGCGTGACAGAGCTGGATTTGGGCTTATATTATGCGGGAAGATCTGTAGTTTCTATTGATACCAAGTTTTATATGTATATGACTTTTTGATCTCTTATGACGTATTTTCTAAAGCAGATTGATAAAATACAGCTATTCTGGTACTGTTTTTTTATTTATTTTTTTACAGCGTGTGTCGTGCGATATAACTATTGATACTGTTTTATAGATTCGGTCGTTACGGACGTAGCAATACCAAATATGTATAGGATTTGTGTTTTTGATCACTTTTATGTAATGTTTTATAGTGTATGGGGAATGTAATGCATCTTTATTATTGGGGGGGGGGCTGTGTTGTGTTTGGTGCACACTTTTTTCCCTTTTTTTTACTTTTACACTAGTGTACATTACTGTACACTAGTGTAAAATACTTTGATCATTGATACAATACATTGCAGTACCTGATGTACTGCAATGTATTGTATCATGCCTCATGCTGACAGGCAATAGCCACAGCCACCCCTGTCAGCATCAGGCATCTCCATGGAGACCCTGGGGACCTTCATTAGGACCCCGGGATCACCATGGAGACATCGGGACCCCGGACAGCGCCGCGGGACATCGCGATCATGTAAGTGGACCTGCGGCGCCGTCTGGGATCCACCGGGACCCGTTAAATGCCGCTGTCATGGTATGACAGCGGCATTTAACCTCTTAAGGACATAGGACGTACGTCCTATGTCCTCACTTGCACTTCAAAGCGGGGCCGCGCGGCGGCCCCGCTTTGAAGTGCCGCGATCCCGGGTGCCGCGTGTAGCCCGGGACCGCCGCTATTAGCGGGCACGGTCTGATCGCCGTGCCCGCTAATTAGCTAATCGGAGGCAGCTGTCTCCGATTACCGGAGGCAACGTTTCCCTGGTGTCTAGTGGGGGAGATCGCTCCTCCGGGACCTTGTCCCGGAGGAGCGATCTCCGTTACCGATGCCGGCCGGGGACGCGTCCAAGATGGCGCCGTCCTCGGCTCGGCACTCGTTTACTTCCGGCTGCAGCAGCCGAAAGCAAACGAGTGCCGATCTCATGGATCTCTGCAGCATATCTATGCTGCAGAGATCTCTATGAGAGATCAAAGTATATATACTAGAAGTCCCCCAGGGGGGCTTCTAGTATATGTGTAGAAAAAAAAAAAAAAGTGTTGTTAATAGTAAAAAGCCCCCTCCCCTAATAAAAGTCTGAATCACCCCCCTTTTCCCAGGTTTTAAATAAAAGTAAACAAATAAATAAATAAACATGTTTACTATCGCCGCGTGCGTAATCGCCCGAACTATTAATTAATCACATTCCTGATCTCGTACGGTAAACGGCGTCAGCGCAAAAAAATCCCAAAGTGCAAAATTGCGCATTTTTGGTCGCATCAAATCCAGAAAAAATGTAATAAAAAGCGATCAAAAAGACGTATATGGGCAATCAAGGTACCGATAGAAAGATCAAATCATGGCGCAAAAAATGACACCTCGCACAGCCCCATAGACCAAAGGATAAAAGCGCTATAAGCCTGGGAATGGAGCGATTTTAAGGAACGTATATTGGTTAACAACGGTTTGAATTTTTTACAGGCCATCAGATACAATATAAGTTATACATGTTATATATCGTTTTAATCGTAACGACTTGAGGAACATGCATAACAAGTCAGTTTTACCCCAGGGTGAATGGCGTAAAAACACATTTCCCCCAAATAAAAGAAATGCGTTTTTTTTTTCAATTTCACCACACTTCGAATTTTTTTCTGGTTTCGCAGTGTACTTTATGCAAAAATTCAGCCTGTAATTGCAAAGTACAATTAGTGACGCAAAAAATAAGGGGTCATGTGGGTTTCTAGGTGGAAAAATGCAAGTGCTATGACCTTTTAAACACAAGGAGGAAAAACCGAAAACGTAAAAACGAAAATGGGCCATGTCCTTAAAGGGTTAATGGGTTAAACTGCCCGGAGCGGAGAATCCTCCGCTCCGGGCAGTTACAGGAGGGTGTCAGCGGTCACACTGACCGCTGATCACACGTCCTGCAGCCGCCGCCGGGCGGTAATTTATTCCGATGCGCCCGCCGTTAAAAGGCGTACGCATCGGAATAAAGCCCATTAGTGGCTGCCGTGAAAAGGCAGCATGGCGGTCACTAAGGGGTTAAGATCAACACAGAGCTGGTTTATAAAAACAAGGGTTAATAAGACGTGGGCCCCAGCAACCATCGGCTGTGTGTTGCATCTCAGAAACTAAAATCTTTCCCACATTTTTTTCCCAGATTCCTCCATACCAGACTCCATATCCATGTCCATTAGCGACTGCTCCTGACCATTTCCAGATGTCTTCTGTCGTTTTCTTTCAGAGCTAGATCGAGATGAAGATGATCTTTTCTGGGCTGCAATATCTGTGGGCTGTAATAAAAAGGATATTGTAATATAGGTAATTATTAAAAGATGTTTTCGACTTTTCAGGCCTGTGCGCATGAAGAAAAGAAAGCTGCAGGTTTGCTATCCAGTGACCTCAATGGGGCCACAGAAAATGTGCAAATCTGGAACTATTACATAGCTAGCAATGCATCCTGTACCAGCTTATGTGTGTGGCAATGCATACCGTACCAGCTTATGTAGGTGGCAATGCATCCTGTACCAGTTTATGTAGGTGGCAATGCATCCTGTACCAGTTTATGTAGGTGGCAATGCATACCGTACCAGTTTATGTAGGTAGCAATGCATCCCGTCCCAACTTATGTATGTGGCAATGCATCCCGTCCCAGCTTATGTATGTGGCAATGCATCCCGTCCCAGCTTATGTATGTGGCAATGCATCCCGTACCAGCTTTTGTACGTGGCAATGCATCCCGTCCCAGCTTATGTATGTGGCAATGCATCCCGTCCCAGCTTATGTATGTGGCAATGCATCCCGTCCCAGCTTATGTATGTGGCAATGCATCCCGTCCCAACTTATGTATGTGGCAATGCATCCCGTACCAGCTTATGTATGTGGCAATGCATTTGTAAGACGATAGGAACCATACTCCTGGGTGTCACACAGCAGAATCGGATTTCTGCTTCCCAGTATAAAAGCCTAATACATTAAAATGTAAACTCAAATGCAGTTTGATCCAAGCCAAGTGCTCACAGAGAGGAAACCCTGCACCCCTGACTCTTGTACAGAGGACATTATACAGCAGTAATCAGAACTGCAGTAAAATAGAACACATACACAGACACTACTGCTTCTACTAAGTCTCTCTCTGCCTCTATTTCCCTCCACCACCTTCTCCCTCCAAGAAACTAACAGCAGCAGTAAAGTAAAATAAATATACAGATTTGTATAGCATGTGTGTGTATAGTACTCACAAAAATCTCACTCAATCCCATACAAAAAAAAAACATGAAAGGAAGTGAAAGTAAAATGCTATTAGGCTCTGTTCATAACACTGTCAAGGTTTTAACTGAAACACAGACAGCAGGGCTGGATTTGTCAAACAACTGTGTATACTCCTCTGGCGGTAGTGTGATCGGAGACCAACATCAATTAACACAGACACCATGTTGCTAAAATGCAGAAATAGCTTGTTGCACTGTATGATATCTACAAGACCAGGAACCTTGGTGTAGTCACAGAGCGTACAGATTGGCTGAGCGGGCTGTCAGTGAGCGGGGACCTGGAGACTGAAGTTGGAGCGCGCTGGGGGATGGCGGGCAGGTAAGCATAGGCTGTAAATTATATTTTAAACTCCATATGAGTTAAGTAGTTAACCAAAGCAGTCACTACATTCTCGCAGTGAAAAAAAAAACCGCTCCATGAATGGAAGGCCAAAGACTGCAATGGTACAAAGTATTGCAGCAGATTTTCTGTGAAACTCACAGAATGAAATCCATTACGAACTCTCCATGTGAACTAGGGATGCACGATGCACCGAAAAAGCGATTCTACTGTCGATTTTCGGGGCATATTTTCGGTTCGATACCAGGATTTACAGCAGTGCGGCTTATCATAAAGTACACAGCAGAAGACATGGCGGGCAGTGAGCAGAGTGCCTGCCATGTGCTCTGCGTGGCCCCCCTGGTGTCACCTCCTCTGTCCACCCGCCCTCCCTCTCTCCGCTCCCGGCGGCGCTAACTTCCAATAGCCGGCACACAGCGATCATATGTGCCAGCTATTTAACTGTATACATGCCGCTGTCACACTGACAGCGGCATTATCCCCCTCTCCTAACCTGCTCCCTATGTAGCAGGGGTCGGCTACTGTGTCTAGCCGACTACGCTGCCAGGAGAAGGTATCATAGTCCAGGCCACTTCTGGTGAAGATGTAGCCGGTCAGCGCAGGGAGTAGGTGATTAGTAGATGAGATGACAGGAGAGCACATCATGCTCTCCTGTCATCTATGCGGCTGGGTGGTGGTGGGGGGGATCCGTGCCGCGATCCGCACTACGACATGTCCTATTTTTTCGCCGCACGGACCATCGTGTGAATGGCCACATTCACTTTAATGGGCCGTAAAATTGTTCGTGGTTGCTGATCCGCGACCACGGACAATTTTATGGGTCGTGTGAAAGAGCCCTTAATGCAATGTCCCTTAATGTAAATAATGTCAACTTTATTTTTAAAGTTAAAAAATTAAAGAAACATAAATTGGTTCGATCGGACCTGACAGATGGGGTGGGGGGCATTTCTAATAAGGGTTTTTTGTGTTTTTTTTTTTTAAATATAATTTATTAAGTATTGAATTGGTATCGAGCATTGAAAAAAAAATGTTGGTATTGGTATCGAACTCAAAATTCTGGTATCGTGACATCACTAATGTGAACACACCTTAATGGTGCGTTCACACCTACAGGATCTGCAGCTGATTTTCTGCAGCAGATTTCATTTAAATATCTGAACACAGCATCAAATCTGCTGCATATCTGCTGCAGATCCTGTAGGTGTGAACGCACCCTAAGGAAACATTTAAGAAGCCATTCCCTCATGTATTATATAGAAGCTCCTAGAAATACTTACATCAGGATAATTATAAGACAAGTAATTTGCAAAAACTTCTTTTTGGTGGTCCGCTTGCATTGGGATCGACCCAAAACCCCTCCAGTCCTGAAAAGAGAAGAGATAAGTAACTAAACAGAAATACACCGATCAGTTGCAATGTGCTTTATTCCAAGAAGGCAGTTAAAATTTCAGTGGAGCATTTCACTCTTCAGCAGATGTCAAACCACATCACAGTACAGACCTCAAGATGATGGCCATTTCACACACATGCGCGCAGAATCTGAAGAAGTGCGCAAGCGCGTGAAATGGCCATCATGTTGATGTCTATACTGTGATGTGGTTTGGCGTCTGCGGAAGATTGAAATGCTTCACTGAAATTTTAACTGCATTCTTGACATAAAGCATATTGCAACTGATCGGTGAGTGCCCTCAGCTTTCTACTCTGCCGTTTAGATATAAGGACTTTATCGTGAGGAGTACCTCCGTTGCAGCGCGGCATAGCCTACACTATATGTCCAACTGTTTGCACTTGGCCCAATCCACGTTAATCCAGAACCCCCCTCCCCCCCCACATGTTCAGTGGAATATAAAAACGCTACTTACATCAGAAACCTCGGGTGGCGGTGGCATGTTAAATCCTGGATAGCTGATTAATTTAGATACATCATAAGATACTTGCTGCTTCTTTGCTGATGCTTCTCCTGCAATCTCCCCATCGCTATTATCTATAAACCAAAGCATGCTGTGTTAGATTTTAGGCATATTTATTAGGTATACGGCAAAACGAGTCCCTGTAATCCAAATGACCAGCTATCTAGGAAGCCTGGAGGACTGCATACCTTTTCCATCATAGAGAGACAGCCCCGAATTCTCCAGCTCAGCGTCTTTCAGCCAACCTGGTGGGTAACCCAGCTCACGCATTCGATAAATAAATGGAGGCAAATGTCTGTCAGAAATTCCAAGGGCTTCTTGAAGTTCCTCGCTATACATAAAAGTAACAGTAAATCACTTCAAGGGAAAAAGAAAAAACTGAATACATAATTTTTTTTCTTACAAAGTTTATTGGGGTCTGCAAATCAAGAGTTTGCCAAAAACAAGTTTTAAATTATCCTTATGCAGATATTAAAAAAGGTACTCTGTGGAAATTTTATAAAAGTTACAGAGGACAGAGATGGCAGCAGAGAGCACTGTGTCAGACTGGAGAGAATACACCACTTCCTGCAGGACACAGCAGCTAAGTACTAGAAGATTTTTAAATAGAAGTACCATATTTTTCGTTTTATAAGACGCAGTTTTTATCAAGAAAATATCTTGCTAAAAAGTACCTGAGTCTTATATTCAGGAGACAGGGCAGCTGGACACTGTCAGTGCTGACAGTGCCGGAGGGCTGCATAAGCTGTGCAGTCCTCTTCCTTCTCCTGTCAGTACTGAGGGATATGCACAGCAACTTACTGAGCTGAAGAACCTTCGGTGATGTCACAGTGAAGTGACTAATCACATGACTTACATCCGGAAGGTCCTACACTCAATGTATCAAAACTAGAGCAGCAGAGGTATGTGCGTTACCCTGTGTGTGACTATGAATGTTAGTACAGCTGAGTGTGTATGACATAGTAGAGCTGGGTGTATATGACGTAGTAGAGCTGAGTGTGTATGGTGCAGCAGAGCCATGTGTGTATGGGTAGCTGAGTGTGTATGATGTTGCTGGGTGTATATGACATAGTAGAGCTGAGTGTGTATGGTGTAGCAGATCTGAGTGTGTATTGTACATGCAGCAGATGTGTATGTGTAGGTACAGAGCACTGTCATTGTAACAACTTTGACCCCTTCACTGCATTATCCCCTTCATGACTTTAGACCACCAGGGAAGTTTAATTAGCATGAAATATTTTTTCCCTGTTATAGTTGGGTGCATCTTATAAAATACAGTAAATTACAAATCTATTTAACTTTAAGACATAAGTTCATTTAAAATAAATAGCCAGAGTACCCCTTTAAGACCTCTCAAGACACTTGCTGAACCAGTTTTATAAAAAAAAAAAACCACAACAACTGATAAAAGCCTAGTGTGAAAAAATAGACATTGCAATGTTTGGTTCAATGACAGCTGAGGATGATTAATTCTTTAGCACCATCCACTGTACATTTACAGCAGAAGCCATAGGGAATTGATGGGCTGGGGAGTGGAGCTTACTGCACACACTTCAGTGCTCTAGTTTTTACACACACACTGTGGCACAAAGTTCTTTATTGCCAGTCATTTCTTTTATTAACTAAAATCACATTACCAACTGTTCATGGGTTTTCGTGAATATACCTCATCTTTAATAACTCACCAAAAGAAAAAAAAAAGTCTATTGTGTCTATGATGGCAATAAAACAGGGTCACGTCTACGCATAGTCTGGAAGACCCCTTTAAGGGTTCTTTAACCCTTAAAGTCCAATAACCTACCTAATAATCCCTGGCTTAAACTTCCCAAACCTCTCTGCAACTTCTTCCACATGATAACGTTGCTGATAGTTCTGGTTACCAGATTCTGCACACGAGTCCATAAACTCCTTTCTTTTCATGCCGATATGCACAATATCACGAGGCTGAAAATGAGAACAGAACAGGTTTACAATATTTACTTGTATCTACCTTTGGATTACAAAAAAGGAAGCCATGATATAGATTATTCATTTCTAATTATCTTCTTACCAACGGGCGACAAAGCACCTATCAGGATAAACAATACACGTGAATAAATCTATTTCTATTTAAAAACTCTCCAGTACTTATCAGCTGCTGTATGTCCTGCATGAAGTGGCATATTTTTTCCAGTCTGACACAGTGCTCTTTAAGGTCAGAGGATCCACAGGTCAAGGAAGAATGCAGGTTCCATGGGGGTTGGGGGCGGAGGGTCGGGGAGACTCCGGAGGGGGACGCAGGATCACTGCGCCACTGCTGGAGGAAAGGATGGAGGAGGATGCAGTGCTGGGTCCAGAAGGTGAGTGACATCATTGCTGAGGTCCGGCGGGTCCAGGAGGGGAAATTCCGGGTGCTCCCATAGAGTTCTATGGAGGCGTCCTTGACGGAATTACGGATGAAAATAGGACAGGATCTAAAAAATCCTGACCTATTTTCTGGAACGGACACCCTTCAGGAAAAATCCTGAAGGGTGTCTGTTACTAATGTAAGCCTATGGGTCCGGAAATCTGGGCGGCATGATGGTGCTCTGCTGGTTAATCAGTTTATGGTTTACTTAAAATGCCAGGCACACACCTAACCAGCATGGCCACTATGGCATTCTGTAGCGAGATGCCATCCCATCTGGCCTGGACTGAGGTTTTGACCCTACACACTAGATACGATAGAGCAACAGGCAGCACTTTCACACTAGTATACATAAAAATATGTTTCTTGTGCCTGTCATTGGGGGACACAGCACCAGTGGGTATAGGCTACTGCCACTAGGAGGCGACACTAGACAGAAGAAGAAGTGACTCCGCCTGGCAGCCTATACCCCTCCTACAGACACCAGGCTAACTCAGTTTTAGTCTAGTGTCCGTATGAGGTAGACACAGGTGCCACGCACCTCTTTATTATTTTAGTTTTATTTCTTTTTCTTTCTTTCTAGGTTATCAGGGGGACCGTCGGCGTGGGCTGCCACACCAGACGTAGCCTCCCCCTGAGGGTGCACTGGAAGTTTTCACTTCCCATGCGCCGGTCACCCGTCCCCCATTGCCAGCTCCCTGCGCAGGATGCCGGTACCCCACCCAGGTGCGAGGTTACCGAGGGGGTGACCCTGCGAGCACCCGAAGACGCCGGACAGGTGAGTAGTCCTGTCCTTGGGGGGGGGGTCATCCTGGCTAGGGCAACCAGTAGCCTCTTGCCTGCTCTCCCTAGTCCCCATTGCCACAGTGCACACTTCCCTGCAGCGCAGCCCTCTCTCCTCTATCCCCTGTCCTACTGGACAGGTTGTCTCCTGATCCCCCTTCTCATCTCCCTCCTAGCCTGGGCTGATGCCCACCCCCTTTCATCCAGGAGCCACTGCAGCCCGCAGCGGCTTCATAAGGGACAGCTGGGGGATTGCTGGGCTCCTCTCTCCCTTTCCGGTCGCGTTTTCTGGCGCTCCGCGCCGCCGTCTCACTGCCGCCGGCCTGCCCCACAAATTTAGGCCCCGGCTTCTGCCGGAGCTAGGCCGCGTCGGCGCACGCTAGTGACGTCACTGGGGGCGGGGCGCCCGCCCGTTTTTCGGCTCCTCCCGCCACAGCCCTTTCTCCTATTGGCTACTCTGTAGCCCCCACCTTTTTCCTCCTTGCCCCCTCCCTTCCTCCTCTTGCCGGCAGCAGCTTCAGCTCGTGGCCTCCTGCTGTTATCTCTGCAGTACAGCAGCCTCAGCTCCCTGTGCACAGCAGCAGTCTAGCATCCAGTGCAGCTATTCCAGCGTGCACCAGCTACAGCTTCCAGTGCAGTCGTTCCAGTGCAGCTCCAGCATCCAGTGCAGTCGTTCCAGTGCAGCTCCAGCATCCAGTGCGGCAGCAGCTCCAGCATCCAGTGCGGCAGCAGCTCCAGCATCCAGTGCAGCAGCAACTCCAGGGTCTGGTAGGCTCACCCAGTGGGTGATATTCCCCTCCTCCACTCCCCAGGCTAACAGCCCTAGCTACCATGTCTGGTCCCCGGGATGACCCCCCTAGGCAGCTCGCTCCCGCGGCTGTGGCGACACACTTTGCGTGTGCTCGTTGCAATAAGAAATTCCCCTGTGGTCAGCCTGGTTCCCTCTGCCTGCTATGCCTTAACCCTGGTGCCACTTCCCAGGAGGCCCCCCCTCCAGGTCCTGATGTAGCTTCTCCTGAGTGGGCTAGATCCCTGTCCCAGGCGATCGGTGACCTCTCTAAGCTGTCGCAGGTCATGATCCATGCCATTGAGCGGTTGCCCTCTCAGGCGCCTCCAGCAGCAGGACCCTCCAGGGTATCTCCTGACTCCCCTTCCAGAGGACGGTCTCATAAGAGACCTAGACTCTCTGTCTCACGGTCGCCCTCTAGGTGTTCCTCAGACCTTTCTCCTCCCAGATCCACTGCAGGCGGTTCCGCTTCCCAGCGACCCCTCTCCGCCACCTCGGGGGACCCCTCTGACTCTGCTTCAGAGTCTGACAGGGAGGATCAGCTGGCCTCTGCAGTGCAAGCCTTGATCCGTGCAGTGCGAGACACCTTACATATTGAGGAGGAGTCCTCTTCTACCTCCAAGAGTGAGGTTTCCTTCCGTCGCCAGAAGCGACAGCCATTGGTTTTTCCCAGCCATAAGGATTTTGAGGACCTCCTAGCCAAGGAGTGGAATCACCCTGACCGGCGGATTCCATCCTCTAAGCGTGCCGAGGCTTTGTTTCCCTTCTCCCCTGACCTGGTCACTACATGGACAGTGCCCCCATCTGTGGATCCTCCAGTTTCTCGACTCTCCAAGTCAACTACTCTGCCTCTGGCAGATGGTGCTTCACTCACTGACCCGGTGGACAAGAAAATCGACGCTTTTTCGAAGTCTGTCTTTGTTGCAGCTGGTTCGGCCCTACGTCCTACCTTTGCTGCATCCTGGGTCAGCAAGGCTTGTTCCTCTTGGGCCAGGCAGTTAGTCCATGACCTCTCCCTGGACACCCCGCGTGAGGATCTCCTGTCTCTGGCCTCACAAATTCTACATGCGTCCAAATACTTGTGCGACGCTTCTCAGGAAGCTGCTCGTTTGTCTGCGCGGGCCCTGGCAAACTCTGTAGCCATCCGACGCTCTGTCTGGTTAAAATGCTGGTCAGCTGACGCCGCCTCCAAGAAGGCTCTGACTTCTCTTCCCTTTGCAGGAAACAGACTTTTTGGGGAGCGGCTGGATAAGATAATCTCGGACGCTACGGGGGGGAAGAGCTCCTTGCTTCCTCAAAACCGATCCCGGCGCCCTCAGCCTCCCAGGCGTTCCAGCCGTTTCCGCTCTTTTGAGCCTCCGGCACGTCGTCGCCCGGCTAAGGATACGCCTCCAGCTCCTTCTAGGAAGCCCTCCTTCAAACCCCGCCCCACCTGGCAGCCCCGTTCTCGCCCTTCTAAGGGTCCTGCACCCAAGTCTTCTTCCTGAGGGTCCTTCACCACTCGGGTCTCTCCCTCAAGTAGGGGGTCGTCTGCTCTCCTTCAAGGAGATTTGGCTCGCCCATGTGTCCGATGTGTGGGCTCGGGAGGTGGTGTCCTCAGGGTACAAAATCGAGTTTGTGTGCATTCCACCTCCTCGCTTTTTTCCATCAAATCTCCCACGCTCTTCGGCACGGCTTTCCGAGCTTTTTCGGGCGGTTCAGAATCTCCTAGCTCAAGGAGTTGTGGTCCCAGTTCCTCCCTCCGAGCACTTCCAGGGATTCTATTCCAATCTGTTCACAGTCCCCAAAAAGGACGGCTCGGTCCGTCCTATCCTGGATTTGAAACGGCTGAACAGGTTTGTTCGCCTTCGGCGGTTCCGCATGGAATCCTTGCGGTCGGTGGTCGCGTCTCTAGAGCAGGACGAATTTCTTGCTTCTATAGACATCCGCGACGCCTATCTGCATGTTCCCATCGCAGCCAGTCATCAACGTTTCCTACGTTTCGCCGTCGGTTCTGGACATTTCCAGTTCGTTGCCCTGCCCTTCGGGCTCGCCACGGCGCCTCGGGTCTTTACCAAGATCCTTGCACCTTTGATGGCTCTGCTTCGGTCAAAGGGGGTGGCTGTCCTGCCATACCTGGACGACCTTTTGGTAAAGGGCCGCTCCAAGCAGGACACTTTGTCCAGCCTCCAGATCACACTCGATCTCTTGACCAATTTCGGTTGGGTGATCAATTATCAAAAATCTTCCCTACTTCCCTCCCGCTCTATGGAGTTTCTCGGGATGCTATTCAACACCGAGATGGCCCGCGTCCTCCTTCCTCCAAACAAAGTTGCCTCCCTGCGCTCGGCAGTCTCTCTGCTCCGCTCGGGCGCCCCCTGTTCGATTCGCCTTTGCATGCGAGTCCTGGGCAAGATGGTCTCCTCTTTCGAGGCGATCCCCTTTGCTCAGTTTCATTCGCGCCCTCTGCAGCAAGCGATTCTGTCGCAGTGGGACAGGTCCCCTCTGTCTCTCCACAAGAAGATCCTCCTGTCCCCTGCTGTTCGCAGGGAGCTTCTTTGGTGGTTGACGTCTCCGGTGGTCCTCCTCGGCCGCTCGTTCCTCCCCCTCAATTGGCTGGTCGTCTCTACGGATGCCAGCCTGTCCGGGTGGGGGGCTGTCTTCGGGAGCCACACAGCTCAGGGCTCTTGGTCGCCGACAGAGGCTCGGCTTCACATCAATATCCTGGAGCTCCGGGCCATCTTTCTCGCCCTGTCTCAGTGGACCGATCGCCTGAGGGGTTATCCGGTCCGTGTTCAGACCGACAACGTCACCGCCGTTGCCTATCTGAACCGTCAAGGCGGCACCAGGAGCCGCTCTGTCATGACCGAGGCCGCTCGCATTCTCCGTTGGGCGGAGCGGGTTGTTCCAGCTCTCTCGGCAGTCCACATTCCCGGGGTGGACAATTGGGAGGCGGACTACCTCAGCCGCGAAAGACTGGATCAGGGCGAATGGGCTCTACATCCCGAGGTGTTTCTTCAAATCTGCCGGCGGTGGGGATCCCCAGATGTGGATCTCTTCGCCTCCAGGCTGAACCACAAACTCCCCATCTATGTGACTCGGGCCCGGGATCCTTGCGCGTTCGCGGTCGACGCCTTGGTGACCCCATGGGAGCAGTTCTCCCTGGTTTACGCCTTTCCTCCTCTGCCCATTCTCCCACGAGTCCTGAAGCGCATCAAGGCACTCGGCGTTCCCGCCATTCTTGTCGCTCCAGACTGGCCGCGCCGGTCCTGGTACGCCGACGTAGTGCACCTCCTGGCCGACGCCCCCTGGCGCCTTCCCCTGCGGGCCGACCTCCTTTCACAAGGGCCAATATTCCACCCCAATTTACCTCAGCTGAGTTTGACGGCGTGGCTGTTGAGGCCGCGGTGTTGAGGTTTCGTGGGTTCTCGGAACCAGTCATCCAAACCATGCTTAAGGCCCGTAAGCCTCAGTCAGCTCGGGTCTACCATCGCGTGTGGAAGGCCTTCTTTTCTTGGTGCGAACAGAATAATTTTCACCCCTTGGTGTGTTCCACGCCCAAGATTCTTTCCTTTTTACAGTCCGGGCTGGATAAAGGCCTCAGTCATTCCACTTTGCGTTCGCAGATTTCCGCCCTGTCTGTTCTTTTTCAGCGGGCTCTAGCTTTCCGCCCCCAGGTGAAGACCTTTCTTCAGGGGGTGGTCCATTTGGCCCCTCCTTTTCGTCAGCCTTTAGAGCCCTGGGACCTTAATTTAGTCCTCGAGGTTCTGCAAGGTCCTCCCTTTGAGCCTCTTCGGGAGGTGTCTCTTTGTTTCCTTTCTTGGAAAGTCGCCTTCCTGGTGGCGGTTACCTCCATCCGTAGGGTGTCTGAACTGGCAGCGCTCTCTTGTCGCTCCCCTTATCTAGTCCTTCACAAGGACAAGGTGGTGCTTCGTCCTCTTCCTTCCTTCCTGCCGAAGGTCGTGTCTGCATTCCACCTTAATGAGGACATCATTCTCCCCTCTTTTTGCCCTGCGCCCTCCCATCCTAGGGAACGGTCCCTGCATTGTTTGGACCTTGTCCGGGCCATACGGATCTACTTGTCAGTCACTGCTTCCTTCCGCCGCTCGGATTCCTTGTTCGTGGTCCCGTCGGGTCCGCGCAAGGGGCTGGCGGCTTCCAAGACCACCATTGGGCGTTGGATCAGGGCAGCCATCGCAGAGGCCTACCGCGTTCGTGGCAGGGCTCCTCCTTTTCGGGTCACCGCTCATTCTACTCGAGCTGTGGGGGCCTCTTGGGCGGTTCGCCATCAGGCCTCAGTGTCCCAGGTCTGCAAGGCCGCCACCTGGTCTTCAGTTCACACTTTTTCAAAGTTTTATCAGGTCCATATCCTGGCTTCCTCTGACGCCAGTCTGGGCCGCAAGGTTCTGCAGGCCGCCGTGCGTTAGGCAGGCCGCATGGGGATTGTAATCTTCTTTCCCCACCCTCTGGGACTGCTTTTGTACGTCCCACTGGTGCTGTGTCCCCCAATGACAGGCACAAGAAAAGAGGATTTTTTTGTACTCACCGTAAAATCCCTTTCTTGTGGCTTCATTGGGGGACACAGCTCCCACCCTGTTTGAGGTTGTGCTCCCGGGGCTTGTTCTGTTCTTGGGGTTTTTTCGTTCCCGGGACCAGCCTGGTTTTTTTTTTTTTTGCCTGTTTTTGTTACTACTTTCTACTGCTTGTGACTAAACTGAGTTAGCCTGGTGTCTGTAGGAGGGGTATAGGCTGCCAGGCGGAGTCACTTCTTCTTCTGTCTAGTGTCGCCTCCTAGTGGCAGTAGCCTATACCCACTGGTGCTGTGTCCCCCAATGAAGCCACAAGAAAAGGATTTTACGGTGAGTACAAAAAAATCCTCTTATTGGGAGCCAGTCCTCAATGGTTTGCCTCAAACAGACAGCACACCATCAACTGGCAAAGGCTTTGCTAGTAGACTTTATCATCCTCCTCCTCCAAACAAACAGAAATAGAACATGACACTGCAATACAATGATTTCTGTGCACCAATTCAGGCTGATCTATATTAAGAGTAGGATCCTGTTGGTAAACACACGTTAATGATAAAAAATTATTCTACGTAAAAAAAAAAAAAATATTAAAATAATGAAACTTACTTTAGGACAGTCCTTTAGTTGATGCTCCTCTGAGCCACAATTGAAGCAGCATGGTTTAGGTCTATAACAAATGAAAAAACCCTTTAGAAAAATACTATTACTAGCTGGGTTAACGTAAAACTTCTGTCATGTGTGCCCCTACATCCCCCACCCCAATTACCGTTTCTGTAATGTGTGCCCCTACACCCCCACCCCGTTTCTGTAATAGCGATACGCGGCGGGCGACCGACGATTCAAGCAGCATACATTACCTAGCAGGGCTTCTCCTTTGCTCCGTCTTCATCCCGGTCCCACGCGCAGCAGCAGCAACTTCGGTGCCGCCGGACTGAACTGTCAGACCACCGTGGCCAGTGATTGGCTGAGTGGTCTGACATCTCAGTCAGGCTGCGAGTGGGACCGGGATGAAGATGGAGCAGAGGAGAAGCCCTGCTAGGTAATGTATGCTGCAAGGACATCGGTAACGATGTCCCTGCAGCTCTCGCTAAACGATCATCGGGCCGTGGAATAGGCCCAGTAAACGAGCGCCGATCTAGCAGATTGGTGCTCCTTTACATTATTGATCGGCCCGTGGAATAAGACCCTTACATCAGCCGTCTCAGAAGGGAGCCGGGAGGTCGAGAAACGCTCATACACATTTTTGTGTTTCCAGCAGAAAGCAGCAGCTGAGAACTGGGGGAAGGAGACTGAATAGATAACAAGTATGGAACAAACTGTTTGTCTCACCATGGGCAGCAACATATCAAACGTTATCTTTCATACCCCTTTAATTAATCCTCCTTGCTGCTTAGCAAAGCTTTTTTCTTAAAGAGACAGTCCAGCGTCAATCTTAATTTACCCTCCAGTACAAAAAGGGCTTAATAAACTTCCCTAATCCCTCCGCCCGATACAATGCTGCTTGCCAGTCACTGCTGCTCCCAAGTCTTACTAGCCGATTCAAACTGGAGTCTGTGTGTGGACTGTAACCACAGACAGCCGGAACCTGCTGTGGATGGAACAAGTGCAGCTTCTGCATCCGTTTCATCCGAGGACATGGCTAAGTCCATTAGCGGGAACGCACCGCAAAAATGGACACACAGTCGTGTCCATGGTCCTTAAGAGGTTAAGGCTGCTGTCACACAGCAGGTTGTTTTTTGGCCAAAACCAGTGGATCTAGAGGGAAGCAGATATACATGTCCCATTCCATTTGAATCCACTCTTAGGCTATGTTCACACAGTATTTTGTAGCTTAAACCAGGAGTTGATTGAAAACACACAAAGGCTATGTTCACACACTGCTGAAATGGAGTGGATGGCAGCCACTGGCAAACTGTCACAGTTCTCTTATTCAATTACATTTGTGAACATAGCCTAAAAGATGCCTTTACACAGATTTATCTGACAAATTTTTGAAGCCAAAGCCAGGAATGGATATGAAAAGAGGAGAAATCTCAGTCTTTCCTCTATTATCTGTTCATAGCCTGCTCCTGGCTATGGCTTCAAAAATCTGTCAGAGAAATCTTTCTGTGTAAAGGCACCCTTAGGCTACATTCACAATTTGGTACAATCTGTCTGCAATTGTGGACAGACTGAACAATACGTATGAATGTGGCCCGGTAACACATCTGTGTGAGAGCAGCTTAAAAGGAGAAGTTTGGCCAAAAGCATTTTTAATATGTTATTACTTATGGAAAGTTAGTCAAATCCCTAATGTACCATAATTATGGGAAATGCACATATACTGCTATTTCCCTTAATTTAGTAGATCGTGGAGACTTCAAATTCTCAGAAATACTGTGACATCACGAACCAGAGTGTAATTCCAATGGAGTGTCCAGCAGGGGGCGCATTATATATGGAATTCAATGAGTACCATTGATATAGTGTGCCCCTGCTGGACACTGGAATCAATGTATATATGTAAGCACATATATACACTGTACTACTCCCCCATCATCTGCTCATAGTATGAGTAGGCCCCGGTCTTAGGCCTACTTCCTCCCTTAGATCCAGGGCCTCAATTACAGCAGCAAACCCTCCCGGACCCAGTCGCTGCCGCCTGCCCGTACTGTCACCTTGCTGGCCGCAGCTCAGGCGTGTCGGGTGGGTCCGCTGCTGTAATTAAGGCCCTGATCTCAGGAAGAAAGTAGGCCTGAGAACAGGGCCTACTTCCTCCCCGAGACCGGGTCCTCAATTACAGCAGCAGACCCGCCGGACGTACGAGTGACAGCAGGGGCGGCATCGGCGGCGGTGATGGGGATAGCCCTGGTACTACTTCCACCATCATCTGCTCAAACTATGAGCAGATGATGGGGGAATAGTACAGTGTATATCTGTGCATACAGACCTGTTCCATAGACAGCCATTGATTCCATAGAGTGTTCAGCAGGGGCGCACTATATATAGAAGTCAATGGTACTCACTGAATTCTATATATAGTGCGCCCCCTGCTGGACACTACACCCTGGTTCGTGATGTCACAGTATTTCTGAGAATTTGAAGTCTCCATGATTATCTAAATTAAGGGAAATAGCAGTATATGCGCATTTCCCATAATTAATGTACATTACGAATTTGTCTAACTTTCCATAAGTAATAACATTAAAAAATGCTTTTGGCCGGAGTTGTCCTTTAAATCGGGTTATCCAGGATTAGAAAAAACACATACTTCAGTGCAAAAACTGCGCCATCCCAGCCCTCAGGCTGTGGTGGTATTCCAATTCATCTCTATTCACAAACCCCTTTAAAAAGAAGTGGTCATGCAGTCTGGCACTGCTGAATCACAGACACAAGAACTTTTTAAGCAAAATCTCTTCTTGCTATAAATACATCTTAAAGTCAGAAAATTTCAATAAATATTTAACAGCAACCAGAAAGTGGAGACAGCAACTAAACGCGCATACAAACCTTTTTGCTTTCACTTGTACTTCTTGGCCATCAAGAGACAAAATTTGACCAAAAACTTGCAGATATCTTTATAACAATATATTAAGGGTTTAATTCCTTGATAAAAAAAAAAAACCCCAAAAAACACAAGCAATAACAGCAGCAGCTATACACAGTACATCACACTTACAACCCCAAAGTTAAAGGAGACTGTAGTTAAAGGGGTTCTCCAGCCCTACAAAAACATGTCCACTTTCTTCCAGAGACAGCCCCACTCTTGTGTCCAGCTTGGGCGGATTTTTGCTGCTTAGTTCCATTGAAGTGAATGTAGCTTAATTGCAAACCGCACCTGAACTGGAGACAGAGTAGTGCTGTCTCTGAAAGAAAGTGGCCATGTTTTGGTAGCACTGGAGAACCCCTTTAAAGTGGTTATGTGCTTTTAGCATATTCAACTTTAAAGGGATATTCCCATCTCAAGTAACAGTCATACCTAATAGGACTTGTCAAGTTAGATATTTCTGCAAATATATTTAACTAGTCTCCCTCCTATTTTTTGACAGAAAGCTTACTGACCATCACTCTGCTTTAAAAGCAGTGGTCTGGTGTATATATAGCGAATATATATATCCACAAAAAGTCAAAAAAAGAGTGGTTTTATTCCAAAAAAAATAAAAAAAAGTGTAAACAAACAGGATGCGATTCTCTCACAGAATCATTATCAAGCGTGAGCTGGAGTGCTGCAGACTTTGTGGTTATATACTGGGTATCTCCTGCCAAGGGACTTGTTACCTCCAGCACCTGCATCATTGAATTTGGAAGTGCGTCTTTCTCTACTCTATAGGTTTTTATATATCTCTACATTATAGGAACACAGAACAATGTTGTCCTGGTGCATCCCATCCAATCCCTGGTGCTGCCCTTTTAGTTTTTGCTTTCTTATTATCTTAGAATACATATATAGGTTTTTACCTACCAAATCTGACAGAAGTTTGTTCCAAGCATCTACTACTCTTTCAGTAAAGTAATATTTTCTCATGTTGCTTCTAATCTTTCCCCCCAATAACCTCTCACTGTGTCCTCTTGTTCAGGGTTTCTTTTTATTAAAACACTTTGCTCCTGAACCTTATTAAGTCCTTTAATATATTTAAATGTTTTTATAATATCCCCCTCCCCTTTCTCTTTCCTCCAGACTCTCCCCTCTCACATAAATGTGTATATATCTTGATGTAAAGGAAACACTGTATTTAAAGAGGTATTCCACTCTAACATAACTTTTGATATGTGTCTTACCATGGTGAGACTAACAATTCCTTCCATACTTGGTATCGTCTATTCAGTCTCCTTCCCCCAGTTCTGAGCTGTTGCTTTCTGCTGAAGACGCAAATCTGTGTGCAAGCTTTTCTGTCTCCCCCTCCTCCCCCATCCCTTCTGAGACAGCTGATGTAAATAAGTGCCTGGCAGGCTTTACCTGAAACATTGTAGCTTCTTTGTAACGCTGGGAGGGTTATTCTGTGGTCAAGTTGCTGATGAACTCACTGTGATTAATCCTCCCAGCATTACAAAGAAGCTACAATGTTTCAGGTAAAGCCTGCCAGGCATTTATTTACATCAGCTGTCTCAGAAGGGATGGGGGAGGAGGGGGAGAGAGAAAAGCTCACACACAGATTTGTGTCTTCAGCAGAAAGCAACAGCTCAGAACTGGGGGAAGGAGATTGAATAGATAACAAGTATGGAAGAAATTGCTAGTCTCATTATGGTCAGCAACATGTCAAAGGTTTTGTTGGAGTGGAATACCCCTTAAATTGATTAACGCTTAGGGGGAGATTTAGCAAAGGGTGTAAAATTTAGACTGGTGCAAACTTGCCACAGCAACCAATCTCAGCTCAGCTTCCAGCTCTGGTGAAAGGAAAGAGGAGCTGTGATTGGTTGCTGTGGGCAGTTCGCACCAGTTTAAATTTTACACCCTTTAAAAAACTCCCCCTTAATGTCTTAATAGGGCGATTACCACTTAGTGCAAATGCAGCCTCATGTTAGGATACTTTGGTACTTCCCATCCATCAGTTAATTGGGGGTTCTCGTTCAGGAGGGGCTGCCCCAGCTTGTCAAGGCAGAAGTTTGTGAAATACAGAACACTTCCCACAACCTGTAATAAAAAGTGTAAATGTCAAGAGAGTTTACTTCAACAGGTGAAAGAAAATGTTGGCTACATTGAGACCTGGACTACACAAGGATTTTATTCGCAGTGCTACTGATTTTAAACTACACAGATACGCAATACACAGAGCTGTACACAACAGTGCGGACTGCTGCTGCCAGTTGATTAGTTAAAGGGGTTATCCAGCGCTACAAAAACATGGGCACTTTTCCCCCTACTGTTGTCTCCAGTTCAGGTGCGGTTTGCAATTAAGCTCCATTTACTTCAATGGAACTGAGCTTCAAAACCTTCACCCAAACTGGAGACAACAGTAGGGGGAAAGTGGCCATGTTTTTGTAGCGCTGGATAACCCCTTTAAAGAGGTACAAATCGAGGGTTGGATTTGTGATTTACCTCTATTTAAAAATCTCAAATTTTCCAGTACTAATTAGCTGCTGTATGTCCCGCAGAAAGTTGTGTATTCTGACACAGTGCTCTCTGCTGCCACCTCTGTCCATGTCAGGAACTGTCCAGAGCAGTAGAAAATACCCATGCTGAATTTATGTTACCACAATTTTATATTTATGTAATATACCTAATGTTATTACTGTTGTTTCTAAACATGCGAACTATACTGTTGGCACTTAAGTCAGTGCTTATAGACTCTCTCTTTTGTAATTTGTTCTTAAAAAAAAAAAACTAAATAAAAACATTGAACCAGAAATCCTCTCCTGCTCTGGACAGTTCCTGACATGGACAGAGGTGGCAGCAGAGAGTACTGTGTCTGACTGGAAAGAACACACCACTTCCTGCAGGACATACAGAAGCTGATAAGTACTGGACAAATTGGAATTTTTAAACAGAAGTTAATGACAAATCTATATAATTTTTTTTTACACCAGTTGATTTGGAAAAAAATAAATAAAATCACTGGAGTAACCCTTTAAAGATCAAAGTAAACTGAAACCAACTAGCATAGTAACTCTACCCTTGCGATATCTTTTTACACTGTTGAGTACCCTTAAGCAGCATTCAAGGCAAACTGACAATAGAAATAAAACTTGCACAGGGAAATATACTGCTGAATAGGTGTGAAAGTGTAAGGGCTTATTCCCATGCTGTGTAATCCACGGAGAAGCACGGAGGCTGGGTTCACACTGCGTTTTTACTGTCCATTCATTTTGATCCATTTTTTTTTTATGTAAGTCAATAGAAATCTGATGGCGTACAACAGAATCTGTTTTTACTAGAGATAAGCGAAATTAACAGTAATAATGATGCAAAGCGCTTCGTATTTTCTGCCATCCGCTCATTAGCTGGCTGCCTTATAACTCACTGCCTGTCCCCCCCCCGGGTGCTGGGAAAAGCTGGATCCAGTCCTGGGAAACTGGGAGAAGTTTGCCAGGACTGGATCCAGCTTTTCCAAGCATCCGGGGAGTAGTGGCAGTGAGTTATAAGGCAGCCAGCTGATGAATGGATTGCAGAGATTACAAAGTGCTTTGCATCATTATTACTGTAAATTCACTCATCTCTACTTTTTACCACACTCCCCCGCTCCATAAAACACATACAGCAACAAAGCACAGTGTGAACCTAAACTAAGTTTTCAATTTGTGGCTGAACAAAACAGGAACAGTAAAAATAAAGGTACAATATGAACTCATATTTTATTCTTGGTTTGGACTTTACATTTCTTGGTCCTTAATTTGAATGCAGTTTTCGGCTATGTTCACATATGGTATATCGGCCAGTGTTTCCTTCAGTAATTTGGCCAGTATTTGTATTTGTGGAAAGATTTCACAGTTTCTATGTTTTCAATCCACTTCTGGTTTTGGTTGAAAATATGCTGAACAAAATACTGAGCAGAATACTATGTGTCAGCATAGCCTTAGGGTGGGTTCACACTACGGAATCCATGCCGATATGTTCTGGTGGATTCAGTTGCATGTACCCACTCACTATGGCAGGCATATCCGCCTGTCCCATAGACTCAACACCATGGGCGGGCAACTTCCGCTGTGAGCGGGTATGAGCGACGGAATCTGCCGGAACCTGAAATCACACATGGGGTTTGGAGGGAAGATACGGAAAATATAAAGGGTAAAACGGTCTCCTCCTATTCTATACAATTCCAGCCCAGAGACCAATTTCAGGTAAAAATGCATGTTATAGTGAGAGTAGGGCTGGGTTCACATTACATTTTATGCTTACATTTCACTGGATTCCTTTATGTTAGTTACGGCTTTTGCTGTATGGTATAGCATAATAGACTACGTTATTGCATCCAGCACAAAAAGTGTACATTGCAACATCTTTTTGTAATAAATGTCCATTAATGGTTACATTAGATAGTGTGCGACCCTCCCCCAGTCCTCTCTACACACTTACGCTGAAGGCTTCCTTAATCTTCTTAATGGTGTTTACACTGTCAATGGCCTCCAAGGAAATACTTGATGGCTGAAATTATAAAAATGAAGGCGATTAATATTGCTCAGTGTTAAATATACAGACATCCTTGAAACAAACGCTGTCGTGATCCAATACATGGACATCCACCAATCAATTCTAGTGATAGGTCATCACTTCTTAAGATGGTAAGCCCTTTATTTAACCCCTATAGGAGCAAACAGATTTTTAATTTTGCACTTTTGTTTTCTTCCTCTTTGCACTTAAAAGCCATTTAAATGCTGCTGTTAGTTTTGATAGAGGCGTTTAAAGGGGTACTCCGGGCCGGGGGGGGGGGGGTATTTTTGTATTTTGGAGGATCGCCGGGGAGTGGGTGGGAATACAAGTCGGAGGTCACTTACCTCCCCCACTCCAGCGCTGCTGTCCAGATCGCATCGCCCGGTACTCCCGTCCCGTGGCCACTTCCTGGTCAGAGCTGCCGCATGAGACATGACGTCTCAAGGCAGCTCTGCCAATTAGCAGGCGTAGCTGAGTCCTGCCTCGGGCGCCAAATGGCAAAGCTGCCTAGAGACGTTACGTCTCATGTGGCTGCTCTGACAGGAAGCGGCCGCGGGACGGGAGTGCCAGGCGGCGCGATCTGGACACCGGCGCTGGAACGGGGGAGGCAAGTGACCTCCGGCTTCAATTTCCACCCCCTCCCAGGAGATCCTCCAAAATACCCCCAGGCCCGGAGTTCCCCCTTTAAATGGTTTATGGTGTATTAGCACTCTCTGTACCCCCTTAAGGACTCCGCAACGTACCAGGTACACCATGGGTCCTTAAAGAAAACCAATCACATCAAAAAGGCCCCTAAGGCTGGGTTCAGACACAGTATTTTTGCTCGGTATTTTGGTTCTCATTTTGCAACCAAAACCAGGAGTGGATTGAAAACACAGAAAGTCTATGTTATCACACTGTTGAAATTTAGTGGATGGCCGTCATTTAATGGCAAATAATTGGTGTTATTTTGATGGCCATCCACTAAATTTCAACAGTGTGATAACAGAGCCTTTGTGTTTTCAATCCACTCCTGGTTTTGGTTGCAATATGAAGACCAAAATACTGAGCAAAAATACTGTGTGTGAACATAGCCTATAGCTAAGGTAACGTGCTGGTACATCACCCAGCATGCTTCCCAAACATTAATTAATCCAAAATCTTTCTGTTATAAAGTCTCGGGCCGTATTCTAAATGCGGCCAAGTAGTCATCTTGGTGTATCTCTTCTTCATGTGATCATGGGCCTGGGCGGGTTTCAGCATGCGCAGTAAAGACGTTGGCGTGCCACCGTGCAACGCCAGCCCCGGGTGACACCACAGGACAAGAGTGATTTCAATTACACCCAGAGGGGCGTGATTACATCGCTGAAACCCGCCCAGGACCATGACTCCATGAAGCAGACATACTTCCAGAGGACTGCTTGGCCGTGATAAGCATACAGCCCGAGACTTTATAAAAGTAACAGTGCAGATTAATCAAGCAGGGGACGCAGGTTACAGGGCTATGTTTGGGAAGCGTGTTGCGTGATGTCGCAGCATGTTTCCTTAGCTTTAGGACCTTTTTTTGACATGATTGGTTCCCTTTAAAAGGGATAAAATATAAAAAAATGTAATGTTCAGAAAAATTTAATCTGTAACTAGAAAAAGCTAATTCCACTGACCTGCGGCTTTATATTAAATGTTGTTTTCTCGGGGTTCCCTTTCTTTTCTTCTTCGTGCCTCTGGACAAGGCTTGAAACAAAGTCTTCAATTTCCTGATGATACTGCCTATATGTAAGACATACATAGTCATACAACTATAAAACAAGGTGATTTATACAGCCATACAAAGAGCAGCGTACAGTAGAGAGAAGCTGATCGGTGATCTGGTAAGTTTCCAGACCTATAGGGTTCTCTTGGGCACAGATAGCCTTCAGAATTTTTGTCAGAAAACATAGGACATGTCCTATATTTCTCCTAAATTCCGCCACAGACGCCCCATAGAACCCCATACGAGCATGCAGAATTCTAGACAGCTCCAGACGCACATCCAGAATCAGGCCAGAATTTTGGATGCATAGCATGGCAGCCCGTGCAAATGCCACTGAGTGGTGATGCTGATCTTAATCAGGATGCATACAGCTAAGTGTAGAGCTGTGACTGACCGGCCGCTGTCAATCACTCTTGTGGCCACAAAAGGCTGCTACCTCCCTCAGCTTTGCAGTGCATCAACCCTGCACATGCAGCACCAGAAGACAGCAGGAGTAGCCAGAGGAGGGCACCTCTGCAGCAGGTCAGTTCTTTGTTTCTTTAAAGGGGTTATCCAGCGCTACAAAAACATGCCCACTTTTCCCCCTACCGTTGTCTCCAGTTCAGGTGCGGTTTGCATTTAAGCTCCATTTACTTCAATGGAACGGAGTTCCAAACCCAACCCAATCTGGAGACAACAGTAGGGGGAAAAAGTGTCCATGTTTTTGTAGCGCTGGATAACCCCTTTAAAGTGACTGTACCACCAGGCCCAGGCTAAAGCACTGGAGGTGGGCCAACCCACCCTTAGTGGGAGGAAACCCCTGCCCCTCTATGATAGGGTTCCATTGATTCTAATGGAGTCACGTCATGTAGGGGCTGGGGTTTCTTCTCACTGGGGGTGGGTCGCCCCGCCTCCAGTGCTTCAGCCTGGGCCTGGTGGTACAGTCACTTTAAGTCTTCACTTTTTTTTTTTTTTCTTTGTTACTACTGATTTCCGTGTTTGCTCCTTTATCTCCTTGTCCCCAACATGAATATACAATGAATGTAAAAAAAAAAAAAAATGTACAAAGAATGTAAGAGAAAATAACGTAAATGTAAAAAACAAAACAAACAAGTGGAACCAAAAGGTGCATCCAAACCTTTGACTGGTAAGTAAAGACTTACTTGGAGATGACATGGTTCATAAATAAGATCTGCAACAGCGGGCCATCAAATTTATCCTCCAGAGACAGACCGCTGAAAGATAAACGGGAATATATAAGTAAGATGGACGGCAAAGTATTGAAAAAAAACATTTAGGGTAGCGTCACACGTACCGGATCCTCAGCGGATTTCACGCTGTGAGTTTGCAGCGAAATCCGCTGCGGATCCTGGTAGTGTGAAGGTCTATGGGGTCATATACCCGCGGCAGAATTCCACTACGGATATGTAACCCAGCCCCTTTAACCGCCCGGAGCATACATTACCCGCTCAGCGCCGTGGCTGTGAGAGGTTCCCACGGCAGCACTGATTGGCTGATGGGGAGCCTCTCACAGCCGCGAATTCGGTACGTGTGAAGCTCCCCTTCAAAGGAAATCCCACCAGGTTTATGCTGCTCTATGTGAACACATCATCAACAGATACTGGAGTCCTGTGTGTAAAAGGGGTACTCCAGATAATATTTTTTTATCTTCAAATCAACCCTCTCATGTACACACACACATACGGGTCAGGGCCCCTTTCTCACACACAACAGATGGGTCAGGACTAGAGATGAGCGAACCGGGTTCAGGTTTGAGTCCATCCGAACCCGAACGTTCGGTACTTGATTAGCGGGGGCTGCTGAAGTTGGATAAAGCTCTAAGGTTGTCTGGAAAACATGGATACAGCCAATGACTATATCCATGTTTTCCACATAGTCTTAGGGCTTTATCCAACTTCAGCAGCCAACGCTAATCAAATGCCGAACGTTCGGGTTTGGATGGACTCCAGCATGCTCCAGGTTCGCTCTAGTCAGGATCCCTGTCACACACACACACGGGTCAGGGCCCCTGTCTCTCACACACACACACACGGGTCAGGGCCCCTGTCTCTCACACACACACACACGGGTCAGGGCCCCTGTCTCTCACACACACACACGGGTCAGGGCCCCTGTCTCTCACACACACACACACACACACGGGTCAGGGCCCCTGTCTCTCTCACACACACACACACACACACACACACACGGGTCAGGGCCCCTGTCTCACACACTCACACACACACACACACACACACACACACACACACACACACACACACACACACACACACACACACGGGTCAGGGCCCCTGTCTCTCTCTCTCTCTCTCACACACACACACACACACACACACGTCAGGGCCCCTGTCTCTCTCTCACATACATACGGGTCAGGTCTCCTCACACACAGGTGATGTCGTACCTGGGCCGGGACAGAACAGACAGCTTCCTCCTCAGCTCCTGATGTTCACTGCTGGTTAAGGAACGAAACCAAAAGTAACACAATCCCTATATCCCTATATCCCTCACATGTGATAGATACACAGCGCCGCCACAGCACAGAGCACCGTGTCCTGCATGCACACGGGCCGGGAGAAGCTCAGTGCACGGCGCTTCCCATAGAGTAAAGGATATTCTCCGCCCGCAGCTGGGTTATGGTCTCCTCGCATCTGGCGAGCTGTTCCTGGAAGCTGCCGCACTCCGCCTCGCTGTCCTCCGTCTGGTCAAACCGAACGTGAACCGCCTGCGAAACCGCCTCGCCATCTAACTGCTCAAAGAGCTCACTGTCCCCGAACTCCACCTCCGCCATCTTCAGACCTCCAACCGTAGAGACGTACCATAGAGTAAAAGACAGCACGCCAACGTCACATACGTCACGCGCGCGGCGGCCATCTTTACTTTTGTATCGAGGCCGCAGAACAGGGAAGAGGAGCCTGCGGCCCGCCGGCTGTGACAAAACTACAATTCCCATCATGCCTGGAGAGCCGAAGCTTTAGCTTCGGCTCTCCAGGCATGATGGGATTTGTAGTTTTTATAACACAAAAGGCTTCCCACCCCTGTTCTATGCTGTAAAGTCGCGGCGGGTGGCGCTGTTCTCTCTGGCAGTGTACCCAGAGCAGGGGAATTTTAGTTTTGCCTAGAAAAAGTCATTATGAGTTATTAGGGGTTGTTGGCACTGCCAGTGACTGCTAGGATGTGGCATCTGACTGCAGTACCAACCTATGACTGATCGACCAAGTGTCAGCAGGCTTAGGAGAATGGGGAAAAAAGAAGTCATACTTACCTTACTGATCCTCTGATCCAGTTCCATGCCCTAGGGCCCCTTCAGTCTCTGCTCCTTGGTCCTTCCCAATATCTGTGTGGAAAGGAAGCAGAGACTGGAGGGCACAACCCTGGAAACATCAGAAATGGATCAGAGGACCAGTAAGGTAAGTATGACTTTTATTATTATTATTATTATTATTATTATTATTATTATTATTATTCAAGAACATTCTGAGCCATCTGGTGGACAACCTCATTACCTTCTGACTAACATGGATATTCAAGTGGAAATCACAGGTTTTCCCATAGAGTGAAACATTCTTAAAGAGAATCTGTCACTAGGTATATGGTGTATTACTTCCATCATTCTGTTAAGCTGTTCTCCTAATATGCAGGAGAATAGGATTCTTGCCACACCCCTCAACCCGCCCTCCAGCTGCTGATTGACAGTCGCCGCCTATACACAGCATGTCTAGATAACTGCCAATCAGCAGCTGGTGGGCAGAGTTTTCTGCATCTCATGAATATCCAGGACTACTGAGCTCATGCACATAATGGAGAGGACTACTTATTGGCCATGTTATTCAGGAGGAGATCTCTGGATCAGCTGCACAGAACAATGTAAGCAATGCATCATTCTGTTCAGCTTCTCTGTCTCTAGTTTGTGCTCCCCTGAGATAGGACACCATAATCCTACTGACAGAGTCTCTTTAGTTTAATCCTTTGAGAACCAAGCCCAAAATGACCCAGTGGACGGCGCTAACTTTCATCTTTGTGTTTTCATTAGAGCTCCAGCACTCTCAGTTTTCTATCTACAGGGCCATGTGGGGGCTTGTTATTTACAGGAATAGTCGTACTTTGTAATGGCGTCTTTCATTCTACCATGATGGAACCCCCAAATTATTATTTATGAAGATATAAATTGGTGAAATCGTAAAAAAGAATGCAATATGGTAACGTTTGGGGGGCTCCTGTGTCTACGTAATGCACTATATGGTAACAGCGACATGATACAATTATTCTATAGATCAGTCTGAACACAACCATATGCAGGGTACACAGATTCTCTAATGTTATATATACTTTTTTCCAATGAAATCTTTTTTTTTTTTTTTTGCAGAGGAAGGTAAGAGACCTCCAGCGGTCTGGTAAAACGATCAGGACCCCCACAGGTAAGTGACTGCCCCTCTCCCTTAGACTTAAAGGCTGCAGCCTGCCATTAGCGGTGAGGGCCAGGCTACCGATTGCAGCCCACCCCCACTTGCTAGGAAGCGCGCTCCAGAGCTTCGTAACACAGGACATACCGGTATGCTCATCTGGGGATAGGCACCCAAGGCGTACCGGTACATCCTATGTCGTCTAGGAGTTGAAAGGGGTTATCCAGTGCCACTTTCTTTCAGAGACAGCACCGCTCTTGTCTCCAGGTCAGGTGCGGTTTGCAATTAAACTCCATTCACTTCAATGGAACTGAGCAGCAAAACCCCGCCCAAGCTGGAGACAAGAGCGGTGCTGTCTCTGGAAGAAAGTGGCCATGTTTTTGTAGCGCTGGATAACCCCTTTAAGAACAGGACGTTCTTCAAACAAGTAGGGACTGTATAAGGCAGAAAACCAATTTAACCGCTCATGGACAAGCTAAAATTATTATGTTAATTTGTTTTCCCTAAGACCCATTGGCATCACAACATATGAGGTAAATTCGCCCCTGCGAGCCCCTGGGACGAAGGAATATTTAATGAAAAAATAACAATTAAATTTTAATCCCCTCCTCCATGAGGTATAAATAGGCTCCACCTCCCCCTAGACCTCAGTCTAATTATAAAGAAACATAAAACACAGGGAGGGAGTCTTGTGATGCCAATGGGTCTTAGGGAAAACAAATTAACATAATAATTTTAGCTTCCCTTACGTCCCATTGGCATCACAACATATGGGGAATTAGCAAGCATTATCCCCAATGGGCGGGTTATTTATTATGTCCGCATTAAGAACAGATCTTGCAAAGGTTGTTCTTGACAAGAAAGAAGTATCCAGCCTGAAATATCTCACAAAGGTAGTCAAAGACGACCAGGTAGCTGCCTGGCATATGTCCTCAAGTGGCACAGCGGCACGCTCTGCCCAAGTGGAGGCCACAGCTCTAGTAGAGTGAGCCCTGGTAAATTCTGGTGGATCCAGATCAGCAGAAGAGTAACATAAGGCAATGGAGTCACAGATCCATCTGGATATTGAAGGTTTTGAAGCCTTTCTCCCCTTGTTCTTTCCTGTGAAAGGGATAAAGAAATTCTCGTCTTTACGAAAATCACCTACTCTATGTAGATAGATCTTGATAGCTCTGGATACGTCCAATAAAGAAAGATCCAAGTCTTCTTTAGACGATCCAGTAGGAGAAAATACAGGCAATACTATTGGCTGGTTGATGTTGGCAAATGAAGCCACCATAGGCAGGAATCCTGGAAGGAACCTAAGGATAACTTTGTCTTGGGAAAAAATCACGTATGGAGGTGCGGAGCCAAGGGCTTGAAGTTCTCCAACTCTCTTAGCAGAGGTAATGGCTAGTAAAAGAGAAACTTTCAATGTTAACTTGAAGTCTACTTCCTCCCAAGGCTTAAAGGGAGAAAGACACAGGCGTCTCAACACAAAGGATAAGTCCCATGGGTCTACCTGCTTTACCAGGTTAGGCCTAGTCTAGCCTTAACAAAATTCTTTACCTCCAAGATCTGAAAGAAACGTGAGTTTAGGTGTGCAGAGAGGGATGCTATCTGCACCTTGATGGAACTAGGTTTTAATCCTTTATAGAAGCCTTCCTGTAAAAACTCCAATGACTGTGGAGTAGAAGGTTTAAGTCCATCAATACTCCTGCTTGCACACCAATCTTGAAAATCTTCCAAATCCGTGCATAAGATTTATTTGTTGTGCAACTACGAGCATGAGAAAGAGTATACTATACCTTCTCAGAAAAACTAGAGTCCAATACGGTCCTCTCAGTCTCCGAGCTGTCAAGCTGAGGCTGGAAAGATTCCTGCACAGATGTTGACCCTGGAATATTAGATCCGGGTGCAGAGGTAATCTCCAAAATTCCCCTCTGCTCATATTCATGGGCAGGGTGAACCATGACCCCTTCGGCCAGAAGGGAGTTATTATTATTACTGACGACTGATCTAGACTGATCTTCGTCAAACTGTGGGAATCATGGCTATGGGAGGAAAGATATACGCCAGCTGGTATGTCCATGGTATTGTCATTGAGTCCACTACCGTGGGATTGTCTGCCCTGTAAAGGGAACAGAAATTCCTCAGTTTGGCATTGCTTGCTGATGCCATGAGGTCTCTCTGAGGAAGCCCCCACCTCTGGGTTAACTGAATGAACACTCTCCTTGAGAGAGACCATTCCCCCGGTAATGTCAGGCCTCGACTCAGTCAATCCGCCAATATATTGTCGACACCCCTGATATGAATCGCAGAGAGTCTGGTTATTCTGGTTTCTGCCCAACAGAAAAATCTTCTCTACTTCCCTGGGGAGAGAAGGGGATCTGGTACCTCCCTGTTTAGGTACGCCACACAGGTCATGTCGTTCATCCGGATTCTGACTGCTCTCTGTAAAATAGGAGGAGAAAAATGAAGAAGAGCTAGGTAAATCGCTCTAAGCTCCCTCACGTTGGAGGGCAGAGCGGATTCCTGTTGACTCCAAGATCCTGCAGTCGTGATGACTGTCAGATGAGCTCCCCAACCTGTTCCTGAAGCATCTGTCGTGATGGTTATCCAGTGTGGTTCTGAAAATAAAACTCCATGTTTGACTTGTCTCCACCACATTAGAGAATGTCTTGTTTGAGTCGATAGAACATGCATCGCATCCAAGTCCTTCAGTCCTCGGTTCCATACTGTTAGTGCTTCTCTCTGAAGAAATCTCATGTGCCATAACGCCCATGGCACCGCGTCCGCAGCTGAGGCAATGAGCCCTAGAAAGCGCATTTATGTTCTTATGGATACCTGACGAGGAGGAATTAGGAATTAAGTCTGATTTCTCTATGTTGATAAACCAATTTAATTGTTGAAGTATGTCCTGGACATAGTTCAACTGAACTCTCATAAGATCCTGAGTCTGAGTCATAATCAACCAATCATCCAGGTAAGGGATAACTTTATCCCCTCTAAACGGAAGCGAACCATCATGGTGACACTACCTTTGTGAAAACAAAGGGTGCGGAGGTATTCCGGATGGAAGGACTTTGAATTGTAAGTGTCTTACCTTCCCCTGGATTTGGATGGCGAAGGCTCTCCTGTGAGCCTTCAGAATCGGTACATGAAGATATGCATCCGGTAGATCTATGGTGACCATAAAATCTCCCTCCTGGAGGATAGATTTTACCGATCTTATGTTCTCCATGTGGAACGTCTTCTTTACGATGCACCTGTTGAGATATCGCAAATCTATAATAAGCCTCCAATTTCCGGATGGCTTCAGCACTAGTAACACTGGGGAGTAAACTCCCTGACCGATCTCTGATAGAGGAACATCCTCTAGAGCCTCAATGGAAAGGAGATATAGAATTTCTGTCTCTAGGACTAAGTGTCTTTCTGGCTTAAGATTTCTTGACAGAAGAAATCTTGGAGGAGGAAGAGATGATAAATGAAGGACATAACCATTTTGAATAATATTTAACACCCAGTGATCCTTTCTTAATTCTTCCCAGGCAGGGAGAAACAAACTCAGACGTCTTCCCACTGGACAGCTACTGCGTCAGAAGTCTGGTTTCTTGTTGGTGTCCTTATTCTGCTGCTTCCCAGAACCTCTTCTGGAATAGTTTCTTCCTCGACCTCTGTACTGGTATCTCCCTTTGCCTCGCTGAGGAGATTTTGCTCTGCGAAAGGAATCACCGCTCTTATAGGACAATGGTAGGGACTTCCCCTCCTTGTCAGACAATTCCTCCATTAATTTATCCAGCTCAGAGCCAAACAGCCTACCTGGCTGGAACTCCATATTACAGAGCTGAATTTTGGAGTTAGCATCTCCAACCCAGGGTTTTAACCATAGCACCCTTTGGCAGCGGTCGAGAGCGTACTAGTTTTTTTACGCTAACCTGGTTCCCTGAGATGCATCATCGCAGAGGAAGTCAATGGCCATAATGACCTTTTTTAAGGAGCGAAGGACCTTGTCCCTGCTAGCTCTACCTTCCAAATTTTCCTGGACCTTGGTCAGCCATTTTCTTAGGCTTCTAGAAACCTCAAAAGAAGAAATGGAGACTGCCCCTTGGGCTGCTGCTGCCGTATATGATCTCTTGAGGGCTACCTCCACCCTTCTATCCATCGGATCCTTAAGATTGGATCCGTCCTCCGCAGGCAGCACAGTACATTTTGACAGTTTGGCTATGGCCGGGTCCACCTTTGGAGGCTCAATCCAGTCCTTACATTGTTCTTCCTTGAGAACATATAAGGTCTTAAACCTCTTGCTCAAACCCGGAGCCTTTTCCGGTTCCTTCCATTCCGCCTGTAACATAGACAATGAAGTCTTACCCACAGAAAAAACCCTAGGCTTTTTTGAGGAGGACCAATCCTATCCTCTTCTATTTCCTCAGGGTGTATTTCAGCTTGCACAGCTTAGCAGAGCTTGTGAATTCTATCAGCTGTGAAATACCCCCTGAATAATTCTTTCTCATCTTCAGAAGTAGAAGAGGTTTCAGAAGAAGATGATGAGTTAACTTCATCAATCACAGTAAAACTGAAAATGACCATAATCCTACAGCCATAAAGTAATATACTCAAAGGCTGGGAGTAGAGAGAGAAATACTCCATTTGGTCTTTAACTTAGGACACGGGCGGCGATTCTCATTAGCCGCTAAAGTCTTTTGCACATAGTACTTGACCCATACAACTACATCCTGAACATCAGGCTCCTCATAGGTTTAGGTCTGCATGAAGGACAGCGTACTTAGGCATTATAAATATTTTTAGGCATTCAAAAATATTTTTATGAAAGAAAGGATGAATCTTATCTGGAAAAAATGATCCTCCTACGGTATCCATAGCCGTTAGGTAGTGGAGTCTCACACTCGGCACATGAAGTGCTTCCTTAGAAGGTCTTTTACCAGCAGCAGGACTGGTCTCCATTTCAGACATCTGCAAATAATCAATGTATTACAATACATATAAACCACTAGCCTGGCTAGAGTGATATCGGAAAGAGACACTAGGTGGCAGCAACACTTACTTTTAAGTATATAGAAGAGAGATCACAGCACTTTGCACTCAGATGTTTTCTATTAGATCCAAATGAGCCACAGAAAATCCTTCCAGAGGAAGACAGCCAGACCTAGAGGTAGCAACAGCTTACCTTCTGCCTTGAACACACAGCTAATCCGGCATGCAGAGAGCGCGCGCCGCTGCCGGCCCCCGGAAGTGACATGACGCTGATGCCGCAGTGCTGAGACGCACGCAGCGCCGATGCGTTCCACAGTCGAATGCGACTGGAAGAAAAGCCAGCGGCTCGGGTGACACGCAGAGTGCGTTCCAAGACGCACTAGGTAAGAAAAACTTAAAAGCTAAGACCTGCAGAAGCAAATATCAGGATACTACCTGGACACCGGCTCCAGCGGCATGCCAGCAATCATTACCTGGAGAGAAAACCTGAATGCAACAGGTTAACAAAGCATAAAAACGGAGGAGGGACAAAGTCCCCTAGGGCTAACAGCAACGAAGTAAAAAAAGACTGAGGTCTAGGGGGAGGTGGAGCCTATTTATACCTCATGGAGGAGGGGATTAAAATTTAATTGTTATTTTTTCATTAAATATTCCTTCGTCCCAGGGGCTCGCAGGGGCGAATTTACCCCATATGTTGTGATGCCAATGGGACGTAAGGGAAAGGGGAAAACTTACTAAGGAGTCCAATGTGTGCGGCTATTTTCTGGTACTGACCAGACAGAGGCTGCTCCAGTTTCTGAGACTTTTTAAAAAGTCGCAAATTATAAACTTTGCGCAAAATCTGCGTGGAACACGGAACGTGTGAATGCAGCCTTAGGGTCCATTTACACAGAAAGATTATCTGCCAAAAAATTTGAAGCCAAAGCCAGGAACAGACTTAACAGATCAAGTGATAAAGGAAAGCCTGAGATTTCTCTTTTCAAATTCATTCCTGGCTTTGGCTTCAAATCTTTATCTTCCCATTATAAGTGTATATTGGGGATTTGTATAACTTTTGGGGGGGCAATACAATACTTTAATAAAAAACTTCGCCGGACTTCTCCTTTAATGTTCATGATCATTAATTCAAGTGTAGTGAGCGTTAAACAAGGGCCGTTTTTTGCACAGCGGCTTAAACACAAACAGAGAAAATTGCTCCATGCCACCTAAATTGTCATTATGAAGCATGCTGTACCGTTTCTGAGGCTTTTGGCGATTCGAAAGTTTCGCATCCAACTCTATAAAACGTGTTCGTTGCTCTATAAAGGTTCACACTACGGAATTCTCGCAGATAAACTCGGCAGAATTTCGTCGGCTGTCTGCACGCCTTTCCGCCGGCTCCATAGACACCAATCTATGGGCTGGCGTATTCAGCTATCCGCCGAAGGAAGTGACATGCCACTTCTTTAAGCGGATAGCGGTATACGCCGCCCCATAGAATGGAGTCTATGGAGCAGGCTCTGCGCGCAGACATCCTGCAGAATTCCACGGACTTTATCCACGAGAATTCCTCAGTATGAACCCACCCTAGCATAATACTAGTAAGTCTTATAGATTCTATTCTGGATTCCCATCTTATTTTTCTTTGCTTTGGATAGCAGAAAGTGGACCCTCTTCTAAAAAGTCCCATGTTTCCTCCTCTGGTTCCTTGTGTTCTTACCTCTATGACCAAAACTTTCCATCTGTGGATTAGCAACAAAACCCACAAAAAAAACCCCCACAAAGCTCATTTTCATTAGCTTTGCACCGATCAACATTGTCTGTTTTTCACCGTTTCCTGGTTCAGCCGTTCAAAACCCAAGGGGGCCATACAAGTGATTAAAGGGGTTATCCAGCGCTACAAAAACATGGCCACTTTCCCCCTAATGTTGTCTCCAGCTTGGGCAGGGCTTTGTAACTCCGTTCCATAGAAGTAAATGGAGCTTAATTGCAAACCGCACCTGAAATGGAGACAACAGTTGGGGGAAAAGTGGCCATGTTTTTGTAGCGCAGGATAACCCCTTTAACCCATTAGAGTCTCATGACGACCCCGCTCTGAACGGCACAACTCCCGGATGCAATCTGCAGCCGGGCAGTGCCTCTATTAGCCGGCGCAGGTCCCGTTGCCGCGCCGGCTAATTAAGCACTTCAATGCAGCTGTCAAACCTGACAGCTGCATATAAGTGCTTTGTACTGCACGTCCCTGGCGTCTCGTGGGTCGGAGATCTGTTCTTCTGGCCGACCCAGGCCTCAGCGTCGCAATGACGCTGATCCCGGCTCGGAAATAGATTGCTGTGGCCTGCAGCAGGCCATAGCAATCTATCACCGATGTGACTAATCTTTGCTGTGTATATACACAGCATTGATCTCTATGAGAGATCAATGCTGTGTATATACAAGTCCCCCAGGGGGACTTCAAGTTACAGTAAAAATAAAAGTAAAAAAGTGTTTATTAATAAAAAATCCCCTCCCATAATAAAAGTCCAAATCGCCCCCCTTTTCCCATTTTATAAATAAACAAATAAACAAACATGTTTGGTATCGCTGCGTGCGTAATCGCCTGAACTATTAATCACATTCCTGATCTCGCACGGTAAATGGCTTAAGCGCCAAAAAAATTACAAAGTGCAAAATTGTGCATTTTTGGTCGCATCAAATCCAGAAAAAAATGTAATAAAAAGTGATCAAAAAGTTGCATATGTGCAATCAAGGTACCGATAGAAAGTAAACATTATGGCGCAAAAAATGACACCTCGCACATCCCCATAGACCAAAGGATAAAAGCGCTATAAGGGTAGCTTCACATGTACCATATCGCTGCGTTTTACCGCTGCGTTTTTGGTGCGATTTTTACATGAGATTTTTGATTTTCACATGAAAATCATGTTAAAATCAAAAAACGCGCATGTAAAAATAGCACCAAAAACGCAGCGATAAATATGCAGCGTTAAAAACGCAGCGATACAGTACGTGTGAAGGCACCCTAAGCATGGGAATGGAGCGATTTTAAGGAGCACATATTTGTTAACAATGGTTTGAATTTTTTACAGGTCATCAGATAGAAGAAAAGTTATACATGTTATATATCGATTTAAATCGTAACGACTTGAGGAACATATATAACATATCAGTTTTACCCCAGGGCGAACGGCGTAGAAACAAATACCCTGCGTTGTTTTTCTTCAATTTCACCACACATTAAATTTTTTTCTGGTTTCGCAGTGTACTTTATGCAAAAATTCTGCCTGTCATTGCAAAGTACAATTAGTGGCGCAAAAATTAAGTGCTCATGTGGGTTTCTAGGTGAAAAAATGCGAGTGCTATGGCCTTTTAAACATAAAGTGGAAAAAGCAAAAGCGCAAAAACGAAAATTGGCATTGACCTTAAGGGGTTAAAGCACATTACATAGAAAACTTAGTTATGTGTTTTAATTGCCATGGAGGAAAAAAAAATAAAAATCTTGCCACGTCCTGCACTTTCCATCATATGTATATACGCATTTTATACCTTGATAAATCAGAATCTTAGTTGACAGCAACTTTATAGAATGCACAGAAAAAGATGAGCTAGGTCATTTTGATATGTTTATTCTGACACTCTTTTTTTGCTTGTTTATAGTAGAATATACAAGCAACAGAATGCATGGGCAGAAATCATTTCAAAGTAGTGACAAGCACCTTAGCAAACCAGGGTCTTTGTTAACTGAACAAGATTAACCTAAAACACAAATATGATATAAAGGATGTGTCGCTTCTGTATATATATATAAAAAAAAACAAAGAAAAGCAAAAACCCACAGCTCTTATGAAGGCCTTTTTTAAGTCTAGATTTACAAGTGTATATAACAAAAGCGTATTGAAACATACTATCTGACAGGAGACATCTAAACGAAATGTAAACATACCTAAAACACAGAGTAACAAACATTTTTATCAACATCCAGAATCCTCCTGGCACAAGTTTTGTCTGTGGAAATCTTCACAACATGTGTGTACATTTAGCAATGATATCAGACCTGCTTTAGGAGTCACAAAGCAGGAAACATCGATGAACAAAGCTTGATGTTCATTTAGTAAAACAAGCTCCTATTGTTGTTTAATGGAAAAAGACAAAATCTGATATCACTAACACCAGTATCACTGATATTTACAAAAATGATTTTTTTTTAATAAGTTAAAGTCAATGCAACATCCATGCAAGCTAGAAGTCTAGCTTTTTGGTTACAAGAACAAGAACTATTGAAAAGATTCAAGAAGTGGATAATCCTTTTCTTTACACTGTGTCCATGCCTCGCATTGATGAGGTGAATCCCAAGCCCATGCCTCTCTGTGTATGGGTCTGTGATCTTGCCATTTCATACTGAGCATCCAAGTTTCTAAAAACTTCCTCTTGTTGCTTCAATGTTTTGAAACTTTCCGGGTCCGCAGTACTCGCCACAGCTTCATCTTCATTCTAGAACAAGAATGCATGATTATATATTGTATGAAACACCAGCTCAAGATATACTGCTGTACTAGCATATTACTGTATCATCTGTCCTAACACTAAAAAAACAAAACCTGAAGCAAATTCTCAAAATATATTTAAAGCCTTAGTACACAATCTAAAGGAGCCAGTGAGCACATACCAGTCAGGTTAGAGCTCATCATGCATGTCTGCTGATGGTTTCCTTTTAACACTAGCTATTACACCAAGTAATTGTAGGCCGATAATCGCTTGGTGTAATAGGGCCTTAAGTACACAATAAAATGCAGACTAACTACAAAAAATAGCAGCCAAATTGTAGCCAAAATCTGCCATTTTTATTACTGAACTCAATGTAACGCAATAGAAAATGCACACATGGTATTTATTTACAGAATAATTTGTATGCACCGTAAATTCTTTTCTACGGCCTAAACAGCTCATATATTGCTGCTGAAGGGTTTCAGGAAGCTTTTTTACCCCCCTATATACATTTTTAACAGGAAATGCCATTACCTTTAAAATAAACAAGAATTTACTACTTTATTGGCTGTTATTTTACAAGCAGCTGCAAATAAACTTTTTTTGCAAGTCTAAAAGACTGGAGAAAAAAAAAAAAAAGTTCACCCTCCACCCGTCTAGAATTCCGACAGCGATATCTTGGCAACAGGAGCGGGTCAAGGGACTTTGTGCACAGGGTAAGTATAAGGGTCTCCACCAGGGGGCCAGCCAGGCTCTGCCCCTGCACAGGGGGTGGCAGGTTCCCTTTAATAAAACCGTATTATTCATAAAATATTAAAGACAAATATAATATGACTTACCTTTATTCCCATGAGCTTCCTAAATTTTACATTTTGGTCCTTATTTCCAAAGTTGAGTTTCTCCCATATTTCAGCAGACTGTGATTTGTCCTGAAAATGGGAAAAAATTTTTTATTCTAAATCACTACATTTGTCTTTTTATGCTGCACTCAATTCCCTTGGGAAAAGTGGCTGGAACTAAGAAGAGGGCATAACCTCAAGGTACACTTAGCTATAATTTTAGGCTAAAAATATTCATAGATTTTGCCAAAGATGTCAGTCATTAAGTTGAATGGACAGGTGAGAGCCCCTTAACAGATCTGGCACATTTTGCTCCTGAGCACTTTTCCTTTAAGCTGCCACATGAAATGCTGGTCATGATAATTTCCTCTCAAAGTGTAACTAAATAAAAACCTTAAAATCTATAGAATACAAAACATAAAAGGCTGTGAAAGGCTTCCTTTCTATCAGGACAGTTATAAAACCGTAATATACCTGTCCTTTTTCCCCCCCAAACATACTACATAAAACAATGGCATTTCTCATTACCATCAAAGTGATTTTCCCAAGCACTGGTTCTTACCCCTTCTTTCTTGCCTTGCCAAAGCATCTTCCTCTTTTTCTCTTGCTCTGCAAATCTCATTGGATTTACTGCTGCTGGGTTATAATAACTAGGAACAGAAATTCCAGTCTCTGCCAATGCCTTGGCCTGTAGTGCAGCCATCTGAGCTGCCATAGCTATCTGAGGAGTCACCTGAGTTCCAGAGGCCAACAATGCTGCTACATTAAGAACAGAACCACCACCTGCAACAGCAACTGAGGGAAAATAAAAAAAACATTAGTAGTGTTCAAATGTATGCGATTTTCTTGTGTTACAATTTCCCCATGCAGGCTAGAGAGACCTGGAGCTCACACAGCAAGTTGCAGACGCTGTAGCACCATAATAGGTCAAAAGCAAGGAAACCCCCATGCTTTGCAGATATGTCGATAGCCTTTAACCCCTTAGCGACCCATGACGTATCTGATACGTCATGGTGCCGCTGTGAACGGCGCTGATCCCGGCTGACACGTGCAGCCGGGCAGTGCCTCTATTAGCCCGCGCGGGTCCCGTTGCCGCGCTGGCTAATTAAGCCTCTAAGTGCAGCTGTCAAACCTGACAGCTGCATTTAGAGGCACCGCGCCGCACGTCCCTGGTGTCTAGTGGGACGGATCTCCCCCCCCGCGATCGGAGATCCGTTCTTCTGCCCGTGCCGGGCCTCAGCGTCGGAATGACGCTGATCCCGGCTCGGCAATAGATTGCTATGGCCTGCAGCAGGCCATAGTAATCTATGACCGATCTAATCGATCTTTGCTGTGTATATACACAGCATTGATCTCTATGAGAGATCAGTGCTGTCTATATACAAGTCCCCCAGGGGGGCTTCTAGTTACAGTAAAAAAAAAAAAAAAAGTAAAAAAGTGTTTTTATTAATAAAAAATCCCCTCCCCTAATAATAAAAGTCCAAATCACCCCCCTTTTCCCATTTTATAAATATAATTTGATAAATAAATAAACATATTTAGTATAGCCGCGTGCGTAATCGCCCGATTAATCACATTCCTGATCTCGCACGGTAAACGGCGTCAGCGCAAAAAAATTCCAAAGTGCAAAATTGCGCATTTTTGGTCGCATCAAATCCAGAAAAAAATGTAATAAAAAACGATCAAAAAGTCGTATATGCGCAATCAAGGTACCGATAGAAAGAACACATCATGGCGCAAAAACTGACACCTCAAACAGCCCCATAGACCAAAGGATAAAAGCGCTATAAGCCTGGGAATGGAGCGATTTTAAGGAACGTATATTTGTTAACAATGGTTTGAATTTTTTTACAGGCCATCCGATACAATATAAGTTATACATGTTATATATCATAGTAATCGTAACGACTTGAGGAACATGCATAACAAGTCAGTTTTACCATAGGACGGACGGCGTAAATGCAAAACTCCCCGAAATCAAAACAAATTCGTTTTTTTTTCAATTTGACAGCGCAAATGATTTTTTTCCGGTTTCGCAGCATATGTTATGGAAAAATAATGCCTGTCATTGCAAAGTACAATTGGTTTCGCAAAAAATAAGCGCTCATATACGTCTCTAGGTGAAAAAATGCAAGCGCTATGGACTTTTAAACTTAAAATGGAATAAGCAAAAGCGCAAAAAACGAAAATAGGCTTTGACCTTAAGGGGTTAAACACACAATACTACAAAATAAAGTCTTTGCAGTTTAAAATATATTAAAGAAACCCTGTCAGCAGGTTGATGCTGTCCTAACTATGTATAGCATGACACCATAAGGCCTCTTTCACACATTCTGTAGGCTGCTTGCAATTGCGGACCCGCAACTATGGACCTCGTCCTTTAAATGGCTCTGCTCACGTGTCTGTAAGTGTTATGCAGCCGTGATCCATGCCACACAAGGGGGGGGGGGGGGGACTCAACCGTAAAACACAGCGTCCAATCACAGCTTAGCTTTTTAGCAAAACAAGCAGTGACTGGGTGACATCTGTCAGACAAAAATCTGACACATTTGCCTTATAGTGCGTTTACACAGATTTATCTGACAGATTTTTGAAGCCAAAGCCAGGAACAGACTATGAACAAAGAACAGGTCAAAGGAAAGACAGATATCTCCTTTTCAAATCCATTTCTGGCATTGGCTTCCAAAATCTGTCAGATAAATCTGTCTGTGTAAACGCACCGAACTATTCAGCTGTTAAATTCCTATTTCTTGGGAAAGTTAAAGGGGTATTCTCTTCTCAGCTTGTTAATCGCTGAGACCCCCACCTATCCTGAGAACAAGGATCCAATTGCCTTGCAATGAATGAAGTGGTTACTGTGGCCTGCACACAATTAGTTTTTTTTTTTATGGGGGCATCAAACGATTCCCAGTGCTGAACTTTAAAGTATAAGTAGTAAAAAAAAAAACTATGGAGCTCCTCTCATTGCAGGGGTAACTGCTTCCCCCCCGATTGCGGGATCAATAGGGTTCTGGTGATCAGACTCCCAGGGATTAGCTTGCAATCCAAAAATTTAAAATTTCACCTGCTGCCATTTCTTGCTGTTTTTGCTTTTCAACCATTTCTTTTTCACGTTGCTCTTGAAGTTTCTTCGCCCTCTCCAATCTAAAAGACAGGACAAATTATGATTGTAAACATACATTAGTATAAAATAAATGAATAAATTATTTAAACACCTTTTACCTTCTAGCCAGTGCTTCCTGTGCATCCATTGCAGTATTTCTGCCTCGAAATGGAGGTGGACTAGGTGGTGTCCGACTCCGGCTCCTGCTGTGCCTTCTAGGTTTGTCAAGTCTCTTCTTTTTTTCACTACATAAAAAGTAGTTTATAACAAAGGATCATTTATAAGGAAACATACAACTAAAGAATGCAAGTTAAACAAATTTTGAGACCCACCGACTTCTGCTTCTACTCTTACTCCTATGGTGATGTCTGGATCTAGATCTTGAACGAGAGCGAGGCCGTCTTTTACGATCTCTGCTCCTTGATCGGGACTTCCTCCTGTCTCTGCTTTTACTACGATGTCGCCTATGGAAAAGAAAAAAATTAAGAAATGTCAATGCTATTTCATGCTTCAAGTGCAACTAAAATTATTCAAACTTCAAGAGTATAAAAGGTATCTTCAAATATTTAAACAGATCAACAAGGCATGGTCAAAATGCTCATAGTTCCTATCTGTATTCCGCTCATCAGGCTGCGGGGGCTAAGGTCTGCTCCCCTCCGTGCCGCTCCTCCCTGGGTGCTGGGATTGGGTCCAGGATTGGGTCCAGCTTTTCGCAGCACCAAGGGAGGAGCGGTGCGGAGCAGACTTCAAAGCCCCCAGCTTGATGAGCAGAATGCAGATAGGAACAAAGCGCTTTGCTTCATTCCTACTGTAAATTCGCTCATCTCAACTGCTCTCAGAAATTAATTATTATGAAAAGAACTTGAAAAAGGACCTCAGAGATACAAAGTAACAAGAACTGGGTATTCATATTTTAGAAAGCCAAGAAAAGCATGCAGTTACATAAAATGAAAATTGTAGAGTAAAAACTCCCCGTAGCTTACCTATCACGTGATCGAGACCTGGAATGACTTCTTCCTCTAGACGATCTCTTTTCTTTCCGTCGATGTCTTTCCTCTCCGTTTTCTGAAGAATTTAGCCTCTCTCTTACTTTGTCTGAGTGCTCTTTGTCAAAGTCATCACTTCTGTATTTCTTGGAGGATCTGTCTTTGGACTCATATCTTCTACCCTGTTTTAACAAGAAGTTGGTTCTTTCAGGAAAATAGTGCAACAAAAAGAGTTAGTATGAGAGTCAAATGATTGACATATGTTGTGATCTAACTTCTGTAACCTTGGTGAAAATTTTAACTAAGGCTTCAATTGTGGAAGGTAAATTAGGCCCCTATAGAGCTCATAAAAACTATGCACACTGTGATATATTATATCTCAGCAGCATATGAACCAAGATCTTCATATGAAAAGCCCTTTTCAGTTTTTGTTGATTTTCCAAATTTATGATGCCAGTATAATATAGTTTACTCAACTGTCTGTGTAACCATTAAAACAGACCAACTAGACTTGCAGTTACTACTGTAATCACTATTCACACCACAAACAAGATACTCGGATACTGCTTGAATTCCTGTCTTAACACCAGCTTTGCTTGAAAAATTTATGGGGTCCAAGGCAGAGAGAGACAACCAAATTCAAAACGAATAATTACATACAAAAATATTTGTTGGCATAATCAATGCACAAATAGAATTGTAAAGAAAAGTCTTCTCTTTAACTAAAACACCCCCCATAGAAATTTTCTCTAAAATCTATTAAATGAATCAATAATGATCTGTCAAACTTAGCATGTTTTGCATTTTTTTCACTATACATCAGTGTAATATCGGTTGAAATTTTAGTACTTAAAATCTGCCAAAATGAATCCATACAGATCTTTGAGTATAATTTGCAGTATCTACTCTTTTTACTGTAAATTTTAGTGAACCCAATACGAGAAGACAAATGTACTGCTATTAGCATTAAATGGCTTATCAAGGAAAATCCAACAGTTTCCTGTGTCCTAAAAGTAAAAAGTTTCAAACTTATCTCCCCTGGCATTGAAGCTCTCAGACCTTGACGCTGCTCCTGTGTTCTTCATTCAGATGATGTCTTGTTTCCACTCTGGGATTGTCTGATCAGGACATCATCAGAAGCAGCATAAACAGCACAGGGGTGGAAACTGGAAGATCTGAGAGTTGCAGTGCCGCATAGTGGGGGATGTAAGTGTGGGTTATTGTACCTGGAGGCATACAGGAAACTATTGGGTTTTCTTTTCTCATTAAACAAATGCGTCAGTGTGTCATTACAACCAAATCAATAAATCTATGATCAATCTCAGATGAGTCAATGCACTTGAATTGTTTCCTATAGTAAAGGTGCCTACTCTATTTTAGGCATCTTAATAAAAACATAACCTCTGATAAGGATAAAAGAGAAACAGACATCATCCCTACCTCAAGGCTCCCAGGCAGGATCAATCTGAGAATCTAGCGGTCTCTAGGTATTTTAATTTATTGCTTTAGGCTGTCGGACCATCTATGCCCATGGAGGGAGGGATTTCTCCACACTGTCATATTATGGTAGTTGCAGTTATTTTAAATAGATTGTCTAAAAGTAAAACAGGATGTTGGCTAGGATCCACTTTCCCTCTGTCCCAGCCTCTTCATAGAAACATAGAAGATAGCCAACAGAAAAAGATCACTTGGTCCATCTAGTATGCCGTAACGTTTTTTCCTTTATCATAATTTAACTATGGATGCGTAGGTTTAAATTTAGCTACTGTAGATTTACCTACCACATCTGCTGGAAGTTTGTTCCAAGACAGGGCTGGGTGCTTATTTTTCCCAGCTACATCTAACAATTGTTGCTACCTCAGCAGTCGACTGATCCAAACAATTGACATGTCTCTAGGACATGTCAAATGTTTCTTTTTTAAGTGACAGTGCCCATTCAAGTTATGTACTTAAAGGGGCATTCCCATCTCAGTTAACATAGTTACACTTAAAAGGGCTTGTCAAGTAAAAAATTTTTGTAAATACATTCATTAAGCAAACTCGCCTCCTTCTGATAGGCTGCTCTATCCCTCCCCATTGTTGACAGCTTGTTGTCCAGGTTACAGACCACAACTCTGCTCTAAAACAGTGGTCTGGCTGGTGTATATATGTAGATAGTTTAAATACAATGTATACTGTATCTACATATATACACCAGCCAGACCACTGTTTTTAGAGCAGAGTAGTGGTCTGTAACCTACACAACAAGCTGTCAACAATGGGGAGGGATAGAGCAGCATATCAGAAGGAGGAGGCAAGTTTTCTTAATGAATGTATTTACTAGAGATGAGGGAACCGGGTTCGGGTCTATCCCAACCCAAATGATCGGCATTTGATTAGTGGCGGCTGCTGAACTTGGATAAAGCTCTAAGGTTGTCTGGAAAACATGGATACAGCCAATGACTATATCCATGTTTTCCACATAGCCTTAGGGCTTTATCCAAGTTCAGCAGCCACCGCTAATCAAATGCCGAAAGTTCGGGTTCGGATGGACTCCAGCATGCTCCAGGTTCGCTCATCTCTAGTATTTCCAAATGTATATAACTTGAAGAGCCCTGTGAGATTAAAAATTAGTTGAAATGGGAATAGTCCTTTAAATCCACTGGAATAATGGTGCTTAAGAATAAATAAATCATTTTATTTATTTTTTTTTTTTATCTGTATGCCAATAGCTGCACAGACACTAAAATAAAGTTTCAAGGGTTTCCTAAGGGTAGACATTTCATAAGAGATACACCTAAAGTTAGTTATACACATAAAATGTATAATCAGGCAGGATGGGGACCCTTGGGTCCAACATTTAATATGCCAGACTAACCTAGCAGATCAAGCATCAAAAAATATACAGTGAGCTTGCATGGTAAATGTGCCCATTTGTACACAGACCTGACCCCTCCCCATACTGCTTGATCTGTATGATGCAGTTGCTACTACTCGCTCTATGGGACTACGCTATATAGTAGGAGTCCAAACACTGCTTAGCTGCTAAATCACAGTTATACACCTCACTTGATCACATCGGTGCTGTGCACGGTGAGTCTTTTGTATGTACGGTATAATGTAGACTGACACTGCTGACCTACATGTAAGAGCTGCAGTAACAGGGAGAAAAGGAGACAAGCTGCATTTGCATCTCATATAGTACAGTGTAAGGGGACAGAACTTAATCAGTTACTGCACTTGAAGTGGAATTCTACTCAGACATAACTTTTCATATGTTGCTGCCCATGGTGAGATTTCAATCTCCTTAACCCAGTTTGAGCTGTTGCTTTCGACTGAAGACACAAAAATCGTATACGAGCTTCTCTTCATCTCCCCCTCCCTTTCCGAGACATGTGATGTAAACAAGTCCTGGCAGGCTTTACCTGCAACTTTGTATCTTCTTTGTAAGGCTGGGAGGGTTAAACTGAGGTCAAGCCGCTGATGAACTCACTGAGATGAATCCTTCCGGCATAAAAAAATGCAGAAAGGGACTTGTTTACATTAGCCATCTCAGAAGGGAGGGAGAGGAGGTGGTTGAGAGCAAAGACGGACTAAACAGCTCAGACAGTTTTGTATGTCTTTAGCAAAAAGCAGAAGCTCAGAACTGTGGGAAGGAGACTAAATAGATAACAAGTATGTAACATTGTTAGCATTACCATGGGAAGCAACACATAAAAAGTTACTTTAGACTACCCCTTTAAGACTCAAAGCATGTGAAATGATGAGACGCCACTCCCTCTCTGCAAAGCCAAAGGCTTCATGGAAAATATAGACAGCATTAGGAAACTAAATCAATGAGGAAATAGGAATTACCTTGACATGCCACATCAACTAAAATAGATATACACAAGGCATAGACAAGAACCTCTAATTTATTCTCTAGTAGCAGCTTATTCTGCACCATATAAGAATATTCCCAGAGTGGGATTAACCAATTTTAGAACAGTTACCTTCTTCCAAAAGCATTGTCACTCCCGTCCTGTGGGTAGTATTGCAGCTCAATTCAGTGAAATGGAGCCAAGTTGTAATACTACACACAACCTGACATCACTGACACCGTTTTGGAAGAAAGCAGCCATATTATTTTAATCCTGGATAACCAGCTAATGCTAACAAAGGGAAAAAATAAACATAATTCATTCTTTTTATAGTTCACACTAAAACAATACAAAAAGACATACAAAACAAAACTTGCTGTAAATATATCTGGGAGAGAAATCCACCTTTAGACAAATTTGCAAACTGGATTTTCAGGTCCCTGGATACAACAGGGGTCTATCTACTGTAAACCTATCTAGACAGAACGACTGTCATGTCCCAAGGATAGGAAAATAAGTTCGCCCAGTCAATGAATAAAGATGGATTTCACATGAAACAGTTCACTCAGTGTATTTTATTAAGCAAGTAGGAGGTTGAATAACGGATAGTTACCTTATCATGGAGTAGGATATTATTTTGCTATCTGATTCTGGAGCGTCTTCAGTTCAGTCTCTTCGTGCTTTAGCACGCTGAGTATGATTTATTATAGAAATGTTATCATGTGGTCGAAGCACAATAATCAAATTTATATAAATGCTTCCTATTATGGCGATCACCAAAAATATTGTTAAATATTAGTCCCCAGCTTCGAGTATCAACCTTGTACCACTGTTCAGCACTTTTTCTATAGAAAACTGAATATCCACATTACAGAGGTAGGTCAGACTTAATATGTAATGAGATAGTATCGCAGCTATAGGCAAACGTGCTAAACTAGATAGGAATAACGGGTCTTCAGAATCTCAGATCAGCAACCAGATGAATGATCAAGATAAAACAAGTTGTCCATTCACCTGCTGCTGCTTGTGTGATTTATTTAGATACATCTGAAGCTGTAATAAGTATAATGTCACTTCTTATAATAGATGAGATATGTAATGTGGTGTCCAATAGATACTGTACCATACAATAACCCCCCCCCATGTACTTACCATTTAGTAAAAATAATTCCTACATAACATATACAAAACAGTTAAGTTACACTACAAAATATGAATTACCTCTTTGCTTCTGCTCCTACTCCTGTGCTTCTTTCCATCATCTGCAGAACAGAAAGATATGTCAGTGAACCAATTATAGGCCATAATGCTTTATCATTTATACATGGCCACACTAACAGAGCCGTAATGTTCTGATTTTAATGTCAACCCAGTGCGATGAACTGTATTTTTCAATGGCACCATTTTGGAGTACACCGTATGTGGGATGACCGAGTGTCAGGGTCGGATCTCTGCCATCAGCTGGGTGCCAGGGGATTTGCCACATGTCCAAAACCTTTCAAGAAATACACAGCGGATTTACAGCTGCCTGCATGTTAAACATGTCAGACAGTAAACTGTGCCAACTTACCAGTCTTCCTTTTATGTTCCCTTGAACGTGACCGGGATCTAGAATAATGCCTATAAGATCTAGGGGACCTTGATGGGTCACAATGCTCCATACGTTTTTCTAAAGTTGGTGACAAGCTTCCTGGAGATCCGTCATCCCGCTCCGGATCACTCGACTGTGAAAAAAATAAAATTTATAGTAGATATGAGTTTCTCTCTATATGAATAAGTCTTAAAATTTAGACAGCAACAACCAGTTTTGTGAGCATAATGCTGAAAGAATAACCCAAGACCCAGTACCACAAAGTAGTATAGAGACATGTCAAAAGTTTTGATCAGTCTGGGTCTGAGTGTTCAGCCCGTACCGATCGGGAGAAGACAGAGCTGCAGCACGTCCTCTCTCCGCTCTGTGTAAAAAAAAAAAAAAAGTCAGGCTCCTTAGAGCTCCATTATAAGCCTGACTTTTTTTTTTCTAACACAGAACGGGGAGAAGATGCACTACAGCGTGGTCTTCTCCTGGCTCGTTCTCTCAATCGGAATGGGTCTGAATAAATTACTTTAACTTTGTGTTACAAAGTGTTGCTTTTAATTTGTAATCGAACTTTAAAAAAAATAAAAATAAATGTAGTTTATCTATTGTCACCAATTTTTGTGAAGTTCCCGATCCCTTGATTTGTTCTAGTACTGCTACACAGCACTATACAGAGGGCAGGGTACTGTCCTCTTCCTCACCCTGTATACTGCAGTACCCGGGGTAAGCTATCTGACACAATTGCTGTGTCTGACAGCCTCTGTACAGCGAGCGGCAATTGTTGTCAGTGGTTCTAGCACAGTAAGCATAGTAATCACTGCTCCCTATAGAGAGGCTGCTGTACACAGCAATAATGTCAGGCAGTTTTCCCCCAGGTAGTGGATATAAGAATATACAGTACACAGGGCACCGGGATCCTGTTCTGTTAATCGTTGTGCAGCAGACAGTGATCTGGGCAGGGGATAGGAAACCACACAAATATCGGGTAGCCAGAGGGAGCCATGTCCCTCCTTACCTCCGTAAGGGAAGCTGAATAGTAGCTAAAACACTATACATCTAATTTAGCACCATTACATGATAGTATAACTTCATAGGAACAATGTACTAGCAAAAAAAAACAAAAAACTTTTCAGTCTCCGGAGCATCCTTTTAATGTGTTTTGCCAACTATAAGAACACAACATATAATTTGTGGAAAATCTGGCTCCATCATAAATAAAAACAACTAAAAATTAAAAAGTTAATGTTTGGAAAATTCTGAAGCCAAAAAGTAAAATGCTGCAAATTTAAAATTTACCCCATGAGCATTGTGTGCGGATTTCCCCCCATCCCCCAAGGCCCTATTCCACCGGACGATCATCATTCAGATTATCGTTAAATTGTTCGAATCTAAACGATAATCGTTAAAATGCAGTTAACGATTAACGAGCGAACGAGAAATCGTTGATCGCTTTATAAGACCTTGACCTATTTTTATCGTTGCTCGTTTGCAAAACGTTCGCATTGAATAAGATGTCGTTTGCAATAGATACGAACGCAATAGCAAATAAAGAGCGAAGAAAAAACGATCGCAATTCCGATCAAAAGTAACGATTATCGTTAAGGACGTTAATGATTATGCAAACGATAATCGTCCGGTAGAATAGGGCCCTAAGGTGTACTGCAAAAATCTTTTGCTTTCAAATCAACTGGTTTCATAAAGTTAGATTTGAAATTTACTATTTAAAAAATCTCCAGTCTTCCAGTACTTATCAGCTGCTGTATGTCCTGCAGGAAGTGTTGTATTCTCTCCAGTCTGACACAGTGCTCTCTGCTGCCACCTCTGTCCATGTCAGGAACTGTCCAGAGCAGCAGCAAATCCCCATAGAAAACCTCTCCTGCTCTGGACAGTTCCTGACATGGACAGAGGTGGCAGCAGAGAGCACTGTGTCAGACTGGAGCAAATACACCCCTTCCTGCAGGACATACAGCAGCTGATAAGTACTGGAAGACTGGAGATTTTTAAATAGAAGTAAATTATAAATTTATATAACTTTCTGAAACCAGTTGATGTGAAAGAAACAAAATTCCTGCCAGGGTTTTCCTTTAAAAACCACCACAGATACTACAAGCATAAGAGTACAATGTATATATATATATGGGGATAAATGCAGCACAATAACGAACCGATAAAAGTGACGGCAATACTCGGTAACACCCCGGTAACCGGCTGATCACGGACTCGTGTGACCACAACTAAGACGCCGGAGCCCGGCTGACTGAGGCGGCAGGAGCCGGGGGCAGACACCGAGCAGGCCGCAGAGAACATGGCGGATCGGCGGCGCCATCTTCCCCCCGCTCCCGAGCGCCCTGCAGCCCCGGCTGTCCGCCCGTCTATATACTCACCGCCATCCTTTGTACTGCAGCGTATCCTGCCCGCTTTCTGTCACGGAGCGCGGGCCGCAGCTACCTCACCGCCGGTTACACAGCTAAACACGACGACCGAACGAAGCGGGCGGGGCGCGGGTACCCGTATGTGGAAACACAAAGGAAGCCGCCTCCGCGCTAAGCATTGTGGGAGCGGGGCGTGACGTCCTGTGACCTAGCAACGTTTACGTCAGGGTTCCCAGCCCGCCAGATTCAAGTGCGTGAAGTGTTCGCGGGCTGTGTTGGTGAGGTGGGTGCTCGGGTGAGGAGGCGCTGAAGTGATGGAGGACTGACAGCTGAGGGGATAGCGACAGTATAAGGGGGTGTCAGAGTGATGGGGGGCTGACAGCTGAGGGGATACCGACAGTATAAGGGGGTGTCAGAGTGATGGGGGACTGACAGCTGAGGGGGTGCCGACAGTAAGGGGGGGTGTCAGAGTGATGGGGGGCTGACTGCTGAGTGGGTGATGGGGGACTGACAGCTGAGGAGGTGCAGGAGTGATGGGGGGCTGACAGTTGAGGGGGTGCAGGAGTGATGGGGGGCTGACAGCTGAGGAGGTGCAGGAGTGATGGGGGGCTGACAGTTGAGGGGGTGCAGGAGTGATGGGGGGCTGACAGCTGAGGAGGTGCAGGAGTGATGGGGGGCTGACAGCTGAGGAGGTGCAGGAGTGATGGGGGGCTGACAGCTGAGGGGGTGCAGGAGTGATGGGGGGCTGACAGTTGAGTGGGTGATGGGGGACTGACAGCTGAGGAGGTGCAGGAGTGATGGGGGGCTGACAGTTGAGGGGGTGCAGGAGTGATGGGGGGCTGACAGCTGAGGAGGTGCAGGAGTGATGGGGGGCTGACAGCTGAGGGGGTGCAGGAGTGATGGGGGGCTGACAGTTGAGTGGGTGATGGGGGACTGACAGCTGAGGGCGTGCAGGAGTGATGGGGGGCTGACAGTTGAGGGGGTGCAGGAGTGATGGGGGGCTGACAGCTGAGGAGGTGCAGGAGTGATGGGGGGCTGACAGTTGAGGGGGTGCCAGAGTGATGGGGGGCTGACAGCTGAGGGGGTGCAGGAGTGATGGGGAGCTTACAGCTGAGGGGGTGCCGGAGTGATGTCTGGCTGACAGCAGAGAGAGTGCTGAACACTGACATTGGGAGTGATTGCTATAGCGATGGGGTTTGAGGAGAAGGGGAGCCAGAGTGATGGAGGACGGACAGCTGAGGGAGGAGGATTAGTGCAGTCAGTTTTGCCTCCTCATACATGACTGCTTGTAGTTGGCTGTTAGTGACCATTTCTTTTTAGTTTTGATGATTTCCTATCATGGTTGTCTCTTCCCCATAGATTCCATGTACATATGGACACACTCTTGTACTATTGGGGGCTGTGGTATTCTTCAATGTGTATACTGACAGGATCCAGAAACTCTTCTCCGTGATCTCTATCACCCACATCTCCAGACATCTCTTCTTCCTATAAGATGATAAAATTATTTGGTCCTTGCTTTTTTTTAGGCCAGGAATACACTTTCACTTCTTGTAGCTTATTGGTTTTAACTCCCTTGTTCTGTAATGTCCCAAAGCAGTCGAACCTTCAACCCACTCTGGATCATGTTGTTTTTTTTTTTATTAGTTCACTCAAAACTTTTTTCATCAACTGATGCTAGAAAGTGACAGAGATTTGTAATATTTTTCTATTAAAAATCTCCATTCTTCCAGTACTTATTAGCTGCTGTATGTTCTACAGCAGTGTTTCTCAATTCCAGGCCTCACCAACAGGTCATGTTTTGAGGATTTCCCATACAAAGAACACCTGTGATAGGACCTGATGCACTGAGTATAATTATATCACCTGTGAAATACTAAGTAAGGGTATAAACCCACACACCGTATAAGCAGCGTATTTACTGCTGCGATACGCAGCAAATACGCAGCAAAAACGCAGCAGATTATATCTAAATAACTGAACACAGCATCAAATCTGTACCAACAAATCTGCTGCGTATTTGTTGCGTATCTGCTGTGTATACGGTGTGTGGGTTTGTACCCTAAGGGTGCCTTCACACCTACCGACTCGCAGCGTTAATAACGCTGCGAGTCGGCTAGGTCCTGGCAGATCACTGTCATTACATACACGCAGCGGTCTGAACGAAAGTCTGCCGGCCGCTTAACCCTTTCTGATGCCGGCCGGCCGCCTCCCGCTCCGCTCTGTATACATTATCTCCTCGCTGCACGGGGTCCCGGCGTCCTACTTCAAAATCGTTAATCGTGCGATCGGGTGAATTATCGCTCTGTGTAAAAGTACCATTAGAGTGCCTTCCCATGGAGAGATTTATCTGGCAGATTTTTTGAAGCCAAAGCCAGACTATAAACAGAGAACAGGTCATAAAGACTGAGATTTCTCCTCTTTTCGGATCCACTCCTGGCTTTGGCTTAAATAATCTGGCAGATAAATCTGTCTGTAAACGCCCCATTGCCAGTCTGAATAGTAGGATAGGCTTTTTATTGGGATTTGCTACTGATCTGGACCATTCCTGACATGGACAGAGGTGGCACTAGAGAGCACAGTATCAGACCGGAAAGAATACTCTACTTCCTGCAGGACATACAGCAGCGGATATGTACTGAAAGACTGGAGATTTTTAATAGAAGTAAATTACACATTTCTGGCACCAGTTCATTTGAAAGAAAATTTTTTAGTGTACACCACCACTTTAATATATTTCTGCGCTTTGCTCTAGTCAGCTTCATCTCAACCCTGACCAGTCTCCCTATGCTATCCACTTAAAAACTCTCAAAGTAATGCTGCCACCCCCATGCATTATTGAAGGTATGGTGTTAGGCAGGCGATGTGTAGTCCCTGGTTTCCTGCAGATATGATGCTTAGAGGCCAAAAAGTTCAATCTTGGTTTCTTCAGACTAATCACCTTGTGTATTATAGGCCAATCGATGATGGCTTGAACAATATATTGATTGATAGTGCAGCTCCGCCTGTGGGATAGTAGAGTTGTGTTATAGGATACTTAAAGGGGTTATCCAGCGCTACAAAAACATGGCCACCTTCTTGTCTCTAGTTAGGGAAGACTTTTGCAACTTAGTTCATTGAAGTGAATGGAGCTTAAAGGGGTAGTGCGGTTTAAATCATTTATTCACTAAGTAACACACATTACAAAGTTATACAACATTGTAATGTGTTATTTAAGTGAATGCCCCCCTTCCCCATGTTTCCCCCACCCTCGCTAGACCCGCAAGTGTGGTGCATTATACTTAGGGAATCGCTGTTGACCCCGGCCACCATCTTGGAACGATAACGTTATCTTCAGGAGGCCGGCCAGACCGCTCCAGCTCTTCCTCATGCCGGCCCCCTCCAGCGCATCATCAGCTGCTCAGCCGGGATTGGCTGAGCATAACTCTGTGGAAACATGCGGAAGATGGGCATTCACTTAAATACCATACATTACAAAGTTGTATAACTTTGTAATGTGTGTTATTTAGTGAATAAATGCTTTTCACCGCACTACCCCTTTAATTGATAATCGCACCTAAACTGGACACAAGAGTGGTGCTGTCTCTGGAAGAAAGTGTCCATGCTTTTGTAGCGCTGGATAACCCCTTTAAACAGGTTATCCAGCATTAGAAAAACATGGCCACTTTCCTCCAGAGACAGCACCACTCTTGTGTCCAGTTCAGATGAGGTTTCCATTCACTTCAGGGGAGATGCAAAACTCCAACCAAACTAGAGACAAGAGCGGTGCTGTTCTGAATTTACCTGTAGAACTATTGATAGCGATCTGCTGCCGTCGCTTCGTGGAATAGGAGCAGCGGCAGCAGACCACTGCTACCTGCTATGGGCTGCCAGGACGATCAAGCGATCACCCGGGCATCCCCCCCTCAGCTCCCCCCCCTGCACTCACCCGCTTGCTGCGGATGCGTGGAATAGCGCTGGCAGTGAGCAGTGTCGCCCCCTGTAATAGGGGCTTTAGTAGTATCATCAGTAGTGTCATTAAAAAATGACATTTAATTTAAATAATGGGTTAAAAATTTTTAAGACTTTTTGGTGTTTTTTTCCTAATTTTCTATTTTTCTATCTATATAATAAAATAATTGTGAGAGTTTTGGTGTCTGTGGTGATAAGAGGAAGCTGCTAGAAAGTGATCTGTACAGCATTGCAGCAACATGTGACACCAGTAAATAGAGGAGACAATAGCAGCTCCCTGTGGAGTGACCTCTACAAAGGTCATAAAGCGTGCTTAGTAATGTTTCACATTTATCTCAAGGGCACAGACTATTGTCTATTGTCATCTATGTCCATCATGAAAGTTTAGATCTCGGCACTCACCATTTTCATGCTTCAAGAAATCTTTTATTGTAGAAAATTCTAATAATATTAGACAGTTGAGGAAGGCTTGATGCCGAAACGTCCTGTTTTTTACCGCTGTAAAAAAAAACTGATGAATTTTCTACAATAAAAGATTTCTTGAAGCATGAAAATGGTGAGTGCCGAGATTTGAACTTTCATGATGCTATAGGAATCCTTTCCTACTATGAGCACCACCCTCGACACAGACGCGCCGCCCAAAAAGAATTTCTTTGACTTGATCTATGTCCATGAGGCTTCCTGTAAAACGTGTCACTAAATGCTGTTAAAAACAGCTCAGGCAAGATGGATGCCTCTATAACAATGTATAAAAAGTGAAATAAAAAAATTTAGGTCAGAAAATAAAAACAAATTAGAATAAAAATATATTTTCAAATCTGACTGACTCTAATCAGTAACAGAAAATTCTTGCCCTTTAAGTGTAACTAGCATTCCTTGCTGGTGGCAGGATATTCTGTTAAAATCTGACCACTGGCATGTGTATAAGGACGGGCACCAAGGACAGAGTTCATCTAGGAGGGCCGTTGACTGCATCGTGAGTGTATACAGTCAATGGTGGGACTATCCACCTATAGGGAGAACTGTGATGTACTGATCTGTTTTGCTTCCTGAACTGGATTGTGCGACATTTTCTTATTTCTATTATATGTAACATATGAGGAAAGGACAGGGAGTGCACTTCTCTCTATTAAAGTTTACAGTTTTGTGGCAGCCACCTAGACCTTGTCCAAGCAATAATTTATAATATATCATGTAGTTAGTATGGTAGAAAAAAAATACACATGTCCATCAAGTTCAACCAAGGAGGGGGTGGATGAAGGGAAGGGGGTAGAATGATAGGTAAATTATATACATATACACAATTCTACACAATTTTCTGAAAAGTAAAAATTGCCATTTTTTTGCAGATTACATTAAAGGAAAAACACAGCATCAATATGTGGAACGATATTGAGCTTTTAGCAAATGATGATACTGGAAGTTGCCGTTTGAACATTGACTCTCGCCAAGAAAGTGGCTCTGCTTTGTATCAAGTGGACACACTGCTGAAAATCTCCTCAACTGAAAAAGTAAGTCTTCACATGAACATAAGGGGGGAACCTGCTAACCCCACTCCCATAGACCCATACCCCCCCAAAAAACACAATAAACGCATATTTGCCGGAAATTGCAGCATACGCTGCACTTGATTTAACATTGTAAATATAAACGGGGAGGCCCAACACAAATCACGCCCTTTCAGCCAGGAAACTAAGAGCGACCATTTACTGAGGGTAGCCCGGACCAGACCTGCCCTTCCCCATTAGCAGCAGCGCTCCCGTATGAGAGAACTGTCCCTGCCAATGAGGCCCCTAACCTAAAGTGCAAACCTGGGCTGAAAGGATCGGGATTTCCACCACACAATAGCACAGTCAATACAACCAAACATACAAATAAATACAATAGATTCTTGAAAAGTGCTGTGTCTCTGGTCTGACTACCTGTCCTTTTATACTCTAAAACCCTGCCCCCTTTACCACCTAGCTCAGCTCACTACTTCCCTCAGGTATTCCCTCCGCATACTAATGACCCCTTTGTCTCTACACAAAGGCCATACCTGTTCCCCCCTCCCCCACCCTCTACCAGGGGCCATCTTAGCTGTAACCAATCTACTGCCACCATTACGCTAGGACTTCCAACTAACAAAACCCCACTAACCCTGTCATGGTCGCAGAGACCCCCCTTATGGCTCCTCGCTGGGAGGCCCCTTTATCCCCAACTCGTCACACTTAAACCTTGTTGTGTCTAATACATATAAGGAATCACATAATTCACATACAGATAAAGCCTGCAAAAAGCATATATATACAGCTGCATGCAGGCCTTGGACTGAATTACACAAAATGAAGTCATTTTAAAGCGGAAAGAAGACCCAGACAAGTTTTATACAATTATATATAGAATGTGCAGCATGTAAGCTTGTGGATGGTGTAGAGAACCGCACATAGAGTAAGGGGGTGACAGCATCACTTGATAACATGCTGCATGAGAATTCAAAACACTACCTAATGCTGGCACTGCCAGGGATCCAGCCTGGCACACAATACCATCCATCCTTTCTTCCTGACAATGGGCACTGTAGGGTCCCTCCATCCTTTCTGAAAGCACTGCACATGATCTAATCTTGCACAGGCTCACAGGCTGCTCTTTCTTATTTCCTTCTCTACAACGGACACCGCAGGGTCCCACAGAATCTGGTCATCACACAGTCACAGCCCCTTGGCCAGAAGCTGCTGTATTTTTGGCCATTGCTGCTGTTTTTCGCCAATGCTATAGTTTGCAGATGCTCCCTTGTTTTCACTGTTACAGTGTGTGCACAGGCTGCTGTTTTTCCATAACATTTTTTTTTAGAGTACAAACATCACATCGCTCGCTATGAATCGGCCTCCTTACTCCTCTCCTTAAATTTTATTACTAATTGTCAAGTTGTACAACTCTGCTCCTAACATACTGTATATTTCCTTCCCTTTCGATAATTAATTTGCCAGCAATAAATTGAAATGGCCAACAACCAAAAACTGAGATCTAATTCATACGGTGTTAGGCTGGGTTCATACTACATTTTTTTTCATTATTTTTATTTTTTTTTTATTTTTACAAAAGACAGATGGAAAAACTGATGCATTTCAGTGCATCCGTTTTGACTCGTTTTACCATTGACTTCCATGATAAAAAGAGGCATCAAAACCCATTAGTTTTTTCAGCATACACAAAAACGTGGTTGATCAAATTTTTGTGTATGCTGAAAAAAAACTATGCAAAAATGGAAGAAAAAATGTAAATTAAATCTTTTATCTGTGATTAACTTTCTAAACTGCTGACACTGTTAGATAGCTATTAGGTCAAGGAGGCACACGGTAACTTTCATATATCTGTCTATGCTTCCATTAAATAGAAAAATACTTTTATTTTTTAGTGTTATGGGCATTCCCAAGATGCTGAGGACTGTAACACCCCCTTGCTCCCCATCTCATGTCTATCCCTGTTAATTAGACAGGGATAGGGATGGGAGAGGGAGCGAGGAGGCAGCACTTTAGGAAGCATTTTTCTGCATTATAGAAGCACAGCCAGATGTATGAAAGGTAGCATGCGCCTCTTTGCCCTAACAGCATCTTGGAACATGAATTGCAGCTGACAGATTCACATTCAAAGCGAGAGATCAGTTGGTGATAGGGTGCACTTTCACAGACAGATTTATCTGACAGATCTTTGAAGCCAAAGCCAGGAACGGACTATAAACAGAGAACAGGTCATAAAGGAAAGACTGATATTTCTCCTCTTTGCAAATCCATTCCTGGCTTTGGCTTCTACAATCTGTCAGATAAATCTCTGAGTAAACGCACCATTATGCAATGTAATTTGAATTAGTTGGTTAGACAGCTTACATCATGTGACTTTTCTCACAAATAAGTGAATAACGCATATTGGCAATAGTCCTGGTCAGGTCACATTTCCCTTTCACTTTGACTGGAATAAGGGGGTCTAATAACTGTTGTGGTTAAAAAAAAATATTTATTGGTCCTACCTTGCTTTTTCAGGTTTCTTTCAACCCAAAACTTTATGCTTGCAATACAAACGAAGGATGCATTATTGTTGCAGACAAATCTGTATGTCTTCTTGACAGCATTTGCCAGTCTCTCCTGCTTCAGCTACAGTTTGGTAAGTCTTTAATGCTATAAAGAAAATATTTCTTGTTCTCCGTGCATTGTCCGCTTAAAGCGTACCTGTCACTAAAACTATTGACATGTCATCAGACATCAAATATAGGAAGAGTCCAACAGCATGCAAGGTAGTCTTTCAAAGCTTTAGTGGCATATCCAGGTAAAAAAAAAAGTGCTCCTCCTTGTAAAACGGGCCAGGTAATTGGGGGCAGGGCTTTATTTGATAAATATCCCCCCATTGACTTTGACATTGGGGTCTGCTGAGTCATCAGCATTTTACAAGGCAGGATAGCGCAATGGCATACTGCAACATTCTGTCTACTATTTTTAGAGGACTCTTTGTCATAAGCTCCAAACAGCACCCCATTTGTTTCATATTTATTTAACAGAATTTAATATGTTGGTGCTATATAAATAAGCATTGCAATTTTTACTGTTTCAGATACTGAAGTAGATGTAGTTGGTCTTTGCTACGAAGGACGATTTCTCTTAGTTGGAGAGAGAAATGGCAGCGTTCACCTCTTTCATGTACTGTCTAGACAGATCCTGATGACCAAAGTGAGTATTTATGTTTGATTACTTGTTTCTTTAGGTTTTAAGGCCCTATCACAAGGAACGATTATTGGCCGATAATCATCCTGTGTAATAAAAGGCAACTATCAGCCGACATAAACGATGTGGGCTGATTGTTGCTGTTGTTTGTCTTTTAACACGTTGAAAGACAAATGACAAATATAGCAGCGATCTGCTGCCATTGCTCTGAGGAATAGGAGCAGCGGTAGCAGACCGCCACTATCCTCTACAGACTGCCTGGACGATCTAGCGAGCACCTGGGCAGCCTACCCGCGGCCTCCCCTGTACTCACTGCCGACACGTTGAATGGCGGCGTCAGCGAGCGGGGAACAAACATTCGTTTACTCCTCTTAGGTGCCCCATGGAATAGGGGGTTTAAAGGATTTGTTTGCCTTTGATAAACCTTTCCTAGTCGCCTATCAGCTGAGAGATAAAAACAACAGTATTTTGTCAAGGCAATATGATATAACCTTATTCCAAGAACTAGGCTTGTACTGATTTGCAGCCTCTGAATGTAAATGGGAGTATTCTGAGTATTTCACAGTCAGAAACAAATATCAACACAGGTTATAGAACAAAGTTTTAGTTTTAGAACGCTGCTAGATGCCACTCAGTGCTTTTCCTTCTGACAAGATTTCTTTTAACTCCGTTTCTGGCCCCTTTTTTCCTTTCCTGAATGCTATTGTTAAACGGGTTATCCAGCGCTACAAAAACATGGCCACTTTTGCATCACTCTTGTTTCCAGTTTGGGTGGGGTTTGAAACTCAGTTCCATTGAAGTAAATGAAGCTTAATTGCAAACCACACCGGAACTGGAGACAAGAGTTGAGGCAAAAGTGGCCGTGTTTTTGTAGCGCTGGATAACCCCTTTGAGGCTAATTTACTCAGGCTGATTATTGTTAACCAGCCTTCCTAGGAACATTAATTTACCAGATAATCACCAGGTAAACTCATTGGGGAAGATTTATCAAACGGGTGTAAAGTAGAATTGTCTTAGTAGCCCCTAGCAACCAATCAGATTCCACCTTTCATTTTCCAAAGAATCTGTTAGGAATAGAAAGTGGAATCTGATTGATAATTAATGTTTAATAAACCTCCCCTATTGTTTGCAGCCACACTTCTCTGCATATCCCTTGTTTAGATAGAGAAATGTGCAGCCGATAATGATTTTAAGGTAAACACGAGGTTGTGCATCCACAGCTCTTTAAAATAAAAAATCTTTATCTTTATTCTGCCATGATTAAGGGGTTCTTACCTTGCAACGCGTCGGCGTGTGTTTTTATGAGTTTGTACGATTAACGATGTCGGAGTGACGATTTTTTTTTTCATAACGATCAGCGTTTATACGGTACGATATATCGTACGGAAAATTCGTTTTGCGATCGCTTAAGCTTATCTCACACATTGGTTAAATCGGCGAACGACTGTTCACACGGAACAATCTGCGAATTTTTTACGAACGACTATTTGATAACATGTTGAAAGATCAAAATGAACGATTTCTCGTTCGTCGTTTGATCGTTCGCTGCGTTTACACGTACGGTTATCATTCGAATTCGATCATTATCGCGCAAATTCGTGCGATAATCGTTACGTGTAAACGCACCTTAAAAGGTGGCCATACACCTTCAATAAGTGACAGCTGAATCATTGTTCAGTCGTCAGCTATCATCCATCTGTCCTCCCTCCTCCACATACACAGGAATGTTCAGCATGGCTGAGCGTTCCTGTGTTCTCTATGGGGAGGGGTAAGCTGCAGTCAGTGATATTATTAATCCAGTCTAATATGATAGATTGTGATCAGTTTTCCCTTTGTTTTCTTTTAGACATTGGCACAGAATAGCAATGGCAGTAGCAATGAACAGACATTTAAAAGACTTCTGCTAGAAAAGGATGCTTCAGATGATGGTTTGTAAACTGATAACTTTATAGATATAACAATTCTATGTTCTTTAATCTTGGATTCAACTGTTTGTTTACCCAAGTGCTTGTTGGGGCTTTATCCTCAAACTGTTCTAAAGTAGTACAGCACAGACTATGGGGGTACAGCAATTCTAACGCTAATAATAATTATGCCACACTGGATGTTGAATGTAAAGGTGTTTTTTTTCCTGTTTATTTGACAAAAAAAAATATTTTCAAGCATAAACAGCCCAAAATAGGTCTTAAAAGAAAATAGTACTTTTTAGGGCTATATCCGAAAATTGCTTTAAAAACCGTGAAGAAAGGGCCATAAAAAAGCATAAAAAGACTGAAAGAGGACATGTAGTTAGGGCAATATAAACTATTTAATGATAATTACATCTTATTTGGTTTCGGGTTGACTACAGGTCTACTTTAAAGAGAATGTACTATCAGGTACATCCTCTTTAATCTGACCCAGGGACAGAACGGCGTCGTCACGGAGAAGCCAGTACCGTGGTCCGTTTTTTGAACTGTGGCCATGTTTCTGTGTACGGCGTCGTTCTATCCATGGGTCCCGGAGCTGAAGCACAGGAGACGGGCTGGCCCGCCCCCAGTGGAAGGAAGCCTGTATGATGCGGCTCCATTGATTCTTATGAAGCCGCTTCAGAGGGGAGGGAATTCCCTCCCACTGGGGGCGGGCCGGCCCGCCTCCTGTGCTTCATCTCTAGCCTAGGACCCGTGAATAGAACAGCACCATACACAGGAACCGGGCTGCGGTTAAATAAACTGACTGCGGCATATTAATGTACAAATTAATGTAACTAATTAACTGAACATGGCATCAAATCTTTGCCATTAAATCTGCTGCTGATCCTGTACGTGTGAACGCACCCTACAAATCTAAAAAAGTTTGACTTTTTTATGCTTCACTTGAGCCTCAAACACAATTTAAATTTTAAAGGAAAACATGTATGTATACATATATTAAGGTATGTTTTTATTAGGTTTGATGCAGTACAAATCCTACTTTCTGTGTCATTTATGTTACTGTATTGTCTGTATTTTTTCAGGCGTTTATCACATGTTTCTTTTGACAAATGGAGGACTCTACTGTATAATGTACTTTCATATTGCAAAGATTAATGATGGTATGTATAATCTCTTGCCATGCATTTACGTACCACACTTTGTTTAGATGTTGCTTTTGATTGTAAACTGCCTAAAAAATAATTTTTAATTTAAAAAGTGTAACTGTCATTTTATTATTTTTTTAAGAAATCAATAGGACAAGCGTTGTTAAGAAAGATTTTATTAGGCAAAAATAGCCTGGTTCTGTGCTCAAAAAGCTGTTTTTTACAGCCTCCCCCCTCCAATACACACTTGTTATCTGTTCATTATCGGGCAAAGCTGTTTTCATTAGGGTGGGTTCACAATGAGGAATTCTCGCGGATAATGTCCGCGGAATTCTGCTGTCTGTCCCCGCGCCCTTCCGGTGGCTCCATAGACACCATTCTATGCGCCGACGTATTCCGCTATCCGCCGAGAGAAGTGACATGTCACTTCTTTCAGCGGATAGCGGAATACGCCGGCCCATAGAATGGTGTCTATGGAGCCGGCGGAAAGGCGCACCGCTGTGCGCGCGGACAGACAGCGGAATTCCCTGGACATTATCTGCGAGAATTCCTCAGTATGAACTCACCCTTACAGAGGAGCAAAGTAAGGACGGGTTTGCTGAGTCCATTATAACATATATGGGTGGGGGAGGGGCAAAGGGGGATGAGTGAACAGGAAGAGGAGAGAAACAGCCCTGCCGTTTTGTAGACTGGGCACATAAAACGCTGGATTCAGGGGTCAGAAAGGTTAGTGGTAATCTGGGATCCTGGTGAGTGAGATTGCAGGATGTAGTGTTTTGCAGGGCTGCCTTTTCTTTTCTCTAGGCTCACTCATTCCCCTCTGCCCCTCCCCTCTCCAAAATCCTGCTTCTTCTGAAGTGAGAGGGGGTGTGGGAAAACAGTACAGTTTTTGAGTACAAAAGGAAACTTGCTTAAAAAAAACCTATAACAGAGTTTCTTAAAATCACTTGTGCTATTGGTACTTATTGACTTCTGAAAAGTGACATTTATATGACAGGTACACTTTAAGGGTAGCTTCACACGTACCGCATCGCTGTGTTTTTAGTGCGATTTTTACATGTGAGTTATGATTTTCACATGAATATCATGTGAAAATCAAAACGTGCATGTTACAAACGCAGCGATACGGTACGTGTGAAGGCACCCTAAAGAGGAACTGTCACCAGATATAGTATGAAGAACCTGGTAGCCTACCTAGATGCCATTGCACTGCCTCTTGGTGTTCAGAATTTTTTTTATTTTTTGCATACTAATGTAACATATTAGATGTAGGCCACCTGTTCTTTACACTGTATCTGGTGACGTGCTCTTTTTAAATATGTCTGAAGTACAGTGGATTGCAGTGTGTGGTGATCTTACATAACAGAAAGGAGACATTCCTGTTTAAATCCATGCAGCTTTGACAAAAGTTTCTCTATAATCTGTGAAAATCAGCTCTCAAGAAAATGGAATTTATTTTACAGCTGTTGAGACTATGGACATCAGTGCCGCAAAAGAGGTGAGTACTGTAAATTTCTCTCAAGCCATTGGTTTCCCCATGTCTATTTGTATTGAGTAACCTTCTGTTTCCTATTCAATAGCTTGAAGGGAAAATCAAGACCTGCTTTATTTCGACAGAAGAATATCACACAGATGGTTGTTTAAGCTTGTTAATAGGCGATCTGACAAGTGACACTCATCTGGTTATAGGGGTAAGTTTAAGCATGCATGTAAAAAAAAAAAAAAAAAAAAAAAAATATTAAAGACAATAAATATAATCTTTCAAACATACAACCAGGAGGTGGTGGTGTACAACTATACTGCGATATAAGTTTTTTTTTTTTTTTTAAGAACTTGATGCTACAGCTAAGCTGGTTAGGATCTCTGGGGAAGGTTTATTAGAACTGAGTAATTCTTAGACATTGCGGAGAAAATGTATCAGTCACAATCGCAGGCTTTAAAAGTGTGTGCCCTGCTAGCCTGACAGACAGGTAGGGGGCGCAGGAAGGCATGGGTATACCTTTGCACTTGTATATCTGCCCCTCTCTGCTTGCAGAAACCATTCCAGCAGACCTCCTCCAGGTAACACAAAAGGAAGAAGTTACAAATAAGTAGCTGAGATGTGTAACAAACTTCTTACTGCCGTGTGTCACCAGTGAACGCAATTACATGAAAACCTAGTCCTTCCTGCAGTTTGCCAAAAGTGTTCGCTACTGTTGTGTCTAGACAGAGCAATGTTTCGATGTATATATTGTCGCAAACTGTTAGGATAATAGGAACATTCCATTAATACAGCACAGCCTTCCAAAAAAATATTCCAAAGCTGAATTGTATAAGGGGTACGTTCGCATGTCCCTATTTTCTGTTCACAATGCACCCATTCATTTCCATGGCCCCATTCATGCACCCTTAGGGCCAATGTAGATAGCCTGACCTCTTGGGTGTTACTTGGCGCAATAATCATCCAGGACAGCGCCATAATCAGTGATTGGCTGAGTGGGCCCGAGAAGGGTTCGGCAGCAGCTGTGGTCAGCATGAGACACAGAGACACTACAAGAGGACACCAGGGGAACGTGGAAAGGTAAGCATAACATCTTAATTATTTTCTATATACTGAAACCAGAGTTTTCAGGAGCGATTCACAGCCAATGATTTTTAAACTTGTTGAAAGACATTGATCAGTTTCCTTTTTCTACTGTTTTTACTTTTTCTTGACCTTCTGATTCTCTTCTTCACCCGTCAGCACGAGGATTTTTGTCACTTTCTGTTGTTCTGGCGCCTGACAGACGCCTTAGTTACATTTTCGATTTACAGTTATTGTCTTAAGAATAACATCAGATATTTCTCATGATGGAGAGGCCTAGCGAGCTATTGGATAGGAAAGCCTAATTCCTGTATATTGTGCATACATGCTTTATTTTTGGCTGCTTAACACGTTCAGCCTCAACCTCTAGAGCAGTGATTTTCAACCTTTTTTGAGCCGCGGCACACTTTTTGTACTTAAAAAATCCCGGGGCACACCACCAACCAAAATGGCACAAAATGACACTAAAACAGTACATATTATACATATAGTTAAAAATATAGATTCTAAATGTATTTATACTCACTCAGTGTGAAACCTGGGCCTGTTTTCTTCTCCCCCCTGTGCTTCTCTCCACCATACTTCTCCCCCCCTGTGCTTCTCTCCTGTGCTTCTCTCCACCATACTTCTCCCCCCTACTTCTCTCCTGTGCTTCTGTCCACCATACTTCTCTCCCCCCTGCTTCTCTCCACCATACTTCTCCCCCCTGCTTCTCTCCTGTGCTTCTATCCACCATACTTCTCCCCCCTACTTCTCTCCTGTGCTTCTGTCCACCATACTTCTCTCCCCCTGCTTCTCTCCACCATACTTCTCCCCCCTGCTTCTCTCCCCTGTGCTTCTTTCCACCAAACTTCTCTCCCCCATGCTTCTCTCCACCAAACTTCTCTCCCCCCTGCTTCTCTCCGCTGTTTCTCTCCCCCATCCCCATGTTTCTCTCCCCCCTGCTTCTCTCCCCTGTTTCTCCCCCATCCACAGGTTTCTCTCCCCCATTGTTTTCTCCTGTTTCACAGGGGCACCATAGTTTGGGGAACTTTCCCCGCGGCACACCCGACCATGTGTCGCGGCACACTAGTGTGCCACGGCACACTGGTTGAAAATCACTGCTCTAGAGGGCTGTACCCAATGGACGATGTTGCTAGCGCGGTTATTATGAAACAATGCTACTGTTCATTTGTTGCTGCATAAGCGATGTAACTTGTTTGTGCGTTCTTATCGTTATGTTGATTCTTCTATGCTATCTCTTTTGTTAAAATTGGAAAACTTAAGAAACATAGATTTACCAAAAAAAGAAAGACATTGATCAGCCGACGAGTGAACGATTGGCTCCTGGATCCTTGGTTGATTGTTGTTTTTACTACATGGGGCGATATCTGCCCCATTTGGCAGATAATCATTCTGTGTAATAGGGCCTTTAGGTATTATGGGTCCATGCCGGGGTCATGATCCATTCTTTCTTCAAACATTTTTACTTTGGCCCTAGTTTCCACACGTAAGAAAACAAAGTACAACTAAGACAATAATAACCATGTTTGAAGATTAGCATTTCCTTTTCATAACCATCATTTAATTTTGTCCCCTATAGGGAAGAGGTGACTATGCTCTCTCAAAGTGGAAGATGGACCCAGTAACAAAACAGGTCGATGTTCAGAACCTTGCTGATTCCAGTATGATTCAGGGTAAAAATATTTAGTCTCTCGTATGTGGTTTTATCCTGCCCCTCACTTTGTAACCAGTTGATGAGATTATTTTGAGCACTTTTTAACTCATCAAATTAATGCACACTAGCTTGAGGTTGTGTCCATTATTTTCTCAGATCCAATGAGACTGAATAACTCGTCATACACCTTTTCTTTATTATATGAAAATGCAATAGCTAATACTGTTTTGTTACTTTTTTTCATAAGGTGCAAAAAAGCTTGAAGTTCTTGACAACTTGCTGTTTATTTTGGATGAAGATGTAAGTATTTATTCACAAACATTTAGGCTATGTTCACACAACATATTTTTCTATGACAAGTACAGCCGTTGTTTTTATTGCAAACAACGGCTGTACTTGTCATAGAAAAATGTGTTGCATTGAAGTCAATGCAAATAATGGCCGTGTATTGAACAACGACTGTTGTTTGACACACACTACAATGGCTGTTGTTCACCCAAATTTTTTTTCTTTCAAATCAAGTGGTGCCAGAAAGTGCCAGAGTTTTCTAATTTACTTCTTAAAACATATTTGTGGTGAACAAAGTGTTTTATGTTTTCTTTGCCTATTTTATTAAAATTCTCACCAATTTTCTTACAGCATCTTTATGAATCTGAATCTCTTTCAGGGCATTTTAAGTGTGTGGGATATTTACACCTTGGTTTTGGTATGGGACTGGCCTTCATGTCAACTTTCAGATTTTCTGTTAACAACAGAAGGGGATTCTTCATCTTCTGTTACCCGGTATTTAAATAGTATTACTGTTCAATGTGTGTGTGTGTGTATGTATGTATATATGTATATATATATATATATATATATATATATATATATAATGTTATACTGTATGCATTATACTATAACATTTTTATATTATGTTAAGACTACGTATTTTGACATTTCATCATATGTAATGTTTGTTTTTTCTGGTCCTAGGCAAAGAGATACTAACCTTAAACTTATAGCGTTGACGATTCCTAATGAAAAGCAGGTAAATGCTTCAGTCTAATTTTTCAAATAATACATAGCTGATAAGAAATATTTGCACATAGCTGTGTGGTTAAAAGGGTTGCCCAGGACAGGAATTTAGGCTGACAACGGATGTCGTCCCGCAGCTTCTTTCTCTGTAGCATCCGTAATCTATGAAGCATGTCCATGCAGCCTAAAGGGGTACTTCTGGCGGTGAGCCCTTTTTCGGCAATGCCCAGGGAGGGGGTGGGTGAAAACCATAACATCCCCTTAACTCCTTGGCTTCAGCGCTGCCACCCACATTCTGCCGCTTCTTTCCCCGTGTTTGGACACTTCATGTTCTGAATAAAATAAACATACTTGGTTTTGTAGCAATTAAAACAATAAAAAATTCCCATTTACACCAATATGGTACTAATAAAAACTAGGTCATGGCACAAAAAAATGAGCCCCCAGCAGCCCTGTGGGTGGAAAAATAAAAGGGTTTTGGGTCTTTGAATGTGAGAAGGAACATGTGGACATCTGTGACCTGGACATCTATGCATCAATGACCTTTGGTCGTAAAGGGGTTAATATAAAAATAAAATAAACATGATGTTCCAAATTCCTATCTTTTTGTATCTTTAGATGAGAAGTCTTACGGTATATTCATTGCCCACCATGGATCACTTGTATTCAATTGAAGTGTCAGATGTATGCACCCTTGTTCAGATTGGTATCACTATGGTAAGTTTGTATTGTCTTCTTGTTTTTACAATACTTAGACATGTTATAGTATGTGTCAGCATGGTCCTTGAAAAGATTATGATTTGAGGGAAGATAGACCAAGATGCTGCCTCTTTCTTGTTTATGCATATTTATCTATTATATTAGTTCTGTCTTGTTATGTTTTCAGTTTTTGTTTAATTTTTTTTTTTTTTTTTTTACCAGCAGGCCAATTGTACAAGTATAGATTACAGTACAAGGCTGGGTTCACACTATGTATATTTCAGGCTGTATTTGGTCCTCATGTCAGGTCCTCATAGCAACCAAAACCAGGAGTGGATTGAAAACCCAGAAAGGATCTGTTCACACAATGTTGAAATTGAGTGGATGGCCGCCATTATTTCAATATAACAGCCGTTGTTTTAAAATAACAGCAAATATTTGCCATTAAATGGCGGCCATCCACTCAATTACAACATTGTGTGAACAGATCCTTTCTGGGTTTTTAATACACTCCTGGTTTTGGTTGCTATACAGCCTCAAAAATACAGCCTCAAATATACGTAGTGTGAACCCAGCCTAATAAGGTTTTTCTAAATCTAAAAAATGCTTTTTTAGAGAACCCTTTTGATTTTGAGGCTTTTTTAAGCATGTTTACTTACATATGTCTTCTTTGCATTAGGACACCATATATCTTCTTGAGGGAATATATGACAGCCATGAAAGGTATTTTCTCACAGGTTAATGTCAGAGCTTTTTGCTTCTTGTTCATGTAATTTATGAATATATAACTCTTTTCAGGTCTTCCGACTCTCCCGTCACTGTTCTTGCAATGAGATGCTTAACTGAGGCTTTACCTGAGAACAGGTATATACATATATTCAGTAGGTACAGGAACATTTTTATGAAACATTAACAGTAGCTCATAAAAACTGACATACATAAGCAAAGTTGCTGCTTCCACAGTCTTTGTGATTGTAGTTAATGCCTGAGGAGGAGAATCCTGTGTGTCAGCGTCTCTAATCTCTGGTGCAACTAGAATGCTACTTATAGATATATGATGCATGTTTGATGGGCTATTATCTCATGACCATGGTATATTAAGGAATTACCTCATTGGAGACAACTCATTTTAAAATGACGCCGCCATGACAATCTGCAGATCACTTTGCAACCATGGAAAGCAACTAATTTTTTTTAGGGTCCCAACACACACACAGCAGATATGCAGCAGATACGCAGCAGATTTGATACTGTGTTCAGTTATTTAGATCTAATCTGCTGCGTATCTGCTGCGTATCGCAGCAGTAAATACGCAGCGTATAAGCCGTGTGTGTTTGTACCCTTAGGGGGGAAGCTCTGGCTGGCCTGGCATTTCCCAAGCATTGGCCACAGCAGTATTATACATTGGCCATTTAGAGAGATGACTGTAATGAGTGGGTGGCCCTCCCTGTATAATGTTTATATGCTATGAGGCTGCATCCCAACAAGCAGATGAATGCATGGCGCTGAATAGATAGTCCCTATTTCTTCCCCAGCAGCCGTAATTAATGACAACATTGCGCAGCTATTGGTGCCTGCATGGAGGTATGGTCTTGGTCGCATGTGATGGCTGCAAATGTGGGAATTGGCCCTAAATTGGCTTTTAGACAGGGGCTCTTTGTCAGATAACCTTTTAAGGATAATGTATTTGTTCTTTTCTCCAGGCTAAGTCGATTATTGCATAAGCATAAATTTGAAGAAGCTGAAAAGTTTGCTCTTCAGTTTGCACTTGATGTTGAGGTATTGTTTTTTTTTTTTTTTTTTTTTTTTTTTACAACACATACTTTTTTTTTATTACTTACAAAATAGTGTACATGCATTACATACTTAGACAATTATGTCATACAATATCTTATATCATTACTAAAACAAGAGAGTGTAAGAATAACTGTAACTGGAACACACAATTTTAGCATTCAGAGTGATCACAGCTTGATTAACCATTAGGTTAAGGGTTACGGTTACATGTATTTAAAGGGGTTTTTCAAAATAAACTCACTTGCCCCCTACTTATATGGAGCCGCTGGAAAGAGCCAAGCGCTGTACTTGACTGTCTCTGGCGACTCAATAGAGAATAAATGGAGCTGTGAGTCACACACCGACCTGCAGCTCCATTCATAGCAAAGGTGGGGGTGCGATGGCACAGAGGTCAGACCCCACCGTGTTCTCATACTTGTCCCCTATCCTGTGGTTAGGGGACAAATAAGTTTACTGTGCAGCTCCCCAAAGCTACGAGCCACGCCTGCAGCGGTAGCTTTACATGGGGGAAAGAGTAGTTTTATTCAGGTGTGTGAGGCTAGCTGCAACTAGTCATCCGGGCAGGGAGCCGCCTGTGAATAGTCATGGATTTCTGACCTGTTAATCTGTTGTATATAGAGTTTTTTTGTTGTTGTTTTTGTTTACAGCATACTGTTGTTTCTCCAATGTATGCTAGCCTAAAAACCACCAAAAAGGCATTATTTTGGCCTTTGTTGGGTTGTAGAGCACATACAACAAAGTAATAGACTTTGCTTTCTATCTTCTGTAGCTTACTTTTCATTTGTGTGTTCTTTGTAAATAAATTCTTATTTATGGGCAGCTTGTATATAAAGTTAAGCTGAATATTGTACTGGAAAAATTGGCATCAGCATCTGTTGGGAGTTATGGCCAAATCCTCTGGCAAGAACTTGTGGATGAAGCTAAAGCCAATCTGCATAAAATTAAGGTATATATTCAAACACAACATACTTGTAATTTTCCATTTAGTATGCCTCTGTGACCTGATTTTGCGTTTATCATGCTCTATATACAATGTATACATACAATATATAATTTTAATATAGTACACACATTTCTTACTTAGGATGACAATTTTGTGGTCCAGTACTGTGTCAATGCCCCATGGCCTACCTATGAAACAACATTTGAGATGCTGAGTTATGCAAAGACCAGAGTAAGTAGATTTACTTAAAATTCTATTTTCATTTAAATGGGGGACTTTCCGATTTCTGAATATTTCCTAGAACTCAACATTAAAGGGGTTATGCAGCATTAGAAAAAGATGGCCACTTTCTTCCATAGACAACATGACTCCAGTTCAGGTGTGGTTTGCTATTAAGCTCCATTAATTTCAATGGAACTGAATTGCAAAACCTGCACCCAAACTGGAGACAAGAGTCATGTTGTCTCTGGAAGAAAGGGGCCATGTGTTTTTTTTTTTTTTTTTAATGCTAGATAACCCCTTTAAAGAGCACCTCAACATAACTCTTAAGGGCAATGACATATTAAGTTCAGGTTTTGTTAATATCAATTGATGTGTTTTTTTTTTCTTTTATACCTAACAATACTTCTTGACATGTCAATTCTTTGAGCGGAGAGGCACACAAGCCCTCCCATTCAAACAGATAGCAGGCAGGATTCGGTGCCAATTCCATAGTGTGAACGGGCCCTTAGAAAAACATGGCCACTTTTCGAGACAACACAACCCTTGCCTCCAATTCAGGTGTGGTTAGCAATTAAAAGAGAAGTCCGGCTCAGATTTTTTTTTCTAAACAACTGAGGAGGAAGCGGCTGAACATCTGAGCTTCCATCTGCTCCAGTTCCCTGTCCCTGGCGGCTTCTAGGTCTGAGTTAGTACCTGTCATCTGAAGTGTGGGGCCCGCTCAGCCAGTCAGTGGCCGTAATGGGGTCCTGCTGACAGTGGACCCAGGTGCTGGAGTCGGGGAGGTAAGTGCATGTTGATTTGTTTACCAACCTACTCCCCGGCTGTTTAAAAAATAAAAAGTCAGAGCCAGAGCTCTCCAGATATAATAGGAAGTGCAGTTTGGCAACAGCTAAAGGGGCAAAGATTCCCCATCCCACTCTATTAAGTATTTGAAGTTTCACCTGTTTCTGCTGTTTATAAAATACAAGTTCCGCTTTATCTATATGTCTATTTAATCTATATATATATATCTCCAATTTTGTCTTTCAGATTCAGAGAAAGGAGGACAAGACTTTACCAGCATTATCAGATGAGACTCCGGTTTCTATTACAGATGTAATATACAAATTGCACATTAGAGATTTGTATAGAGACTTGTTGCATTTGCAAGTTTGTTTATATTCTTTCTTTCCTTTTAGGTGTTAAGAGCCCAAGCGAGATTAACCACGTTTTATAGCGCCTTTGGCCCCGATAAATTTAGGTTGGTGGATTTTTTTTTTTACATTAAATGAAAATAATTTTTTAATACGTGGCCTAGAGTGATTTGCCTGTCTTTTGTTTAGTGGCATTGCATGGATAGAGTTCCTGAATAACAATGATGTTCTGAAGGATATTCTTTTTCAATTGGAAGAGATGAATTTGGCTTGTGCACAATATCTTTGGCTTAGGCATCAGGTAAGAAAATGGAAAAACTATTTTGCACACTGCTTTGGTGTATTCATTGCTGATATTTATTCTTCCTCTTTTATAGGCAGAGTTTGAAGGCAAGTTTGATGAGAAGAAGCTGGAGAATCTCCTCAGCAAAATTCCTGCAAACATCTCTTCACAAGAACTATGCCTTTGGTTTAAAAATATATTGATTCCGTTTGTTCGAAGAATTGTACCCAAAGGACAGGTATTTAATTTCCCACAGTGACCTATAGACGGCAGTTGAAGGGGTATTCTGCTCAAAATTTACTTTTAAAATGCTGCTGCCCAGACGCAGATCAAACAAACAACCTATTCTTATCTTTCCGCGCGCCCCTGGTTTCTTTCTACGCCATCTTTGGGTCCCAGCTGAACAATCCTGCCTCCACTTCCTAGACTCGTCTGGCAGGGACAGTCTGCTCGGCCAATCACTGACTGAGATGGGACAGCGCTGCTGCCAGTCATTGGCTGAGGGAGCTGTCCCCTCCTGATGAGTCATCGGAAGTGAAGGTGGCATCGCTCAGCCAGGGACTGCAGATGATATAGGAGGGCAATGGGGGAGCACAGAAACATAAATATAGGCGGTTTATGTTCTGTGCCTAGGCAGCAACATATTAAAAATTCTAAGTGGTATAACACTTAAGGTGGCCGTATACCTTCAACAGTTGTGGAAGTAATGATTTAAAGGGAATATCCCAGGGCATATCCCAACAAAGATGTTCCGTGAGGATAAAATTATTAGTTTTTTTTAATTTATATTTGTAAAGTTATGAACAAGCCTTTTTTCATTAGCAGTCTGAAGGGGAGCTATCCACAGATTAGAAGCATGGAACCTACTGATCTGTTCCTATAGCGCACAGGGCGCTAAAGAGAGTTAATTTTCTCCTCTTCATCGTCAGTGCTGTTTTCAGGAACTTTGTAGTTTATTAGGCATGTAATTGCACAAGTTGGTACTCTGGGGCCTGGACTACCGCCATCCACCCTGGCCTGCTCCCCTAATTCATATTGGCGCTGGCTGGCTGGGACAGATTGGTGCACTGACAGTGGTAGTCTTCAGTGCACCAAGCCAGATCCTTCTAAACTGTTGATAGTTTCCCTTTAAATGGTAACTGACAGCATGGATTTGCATACATTCGTGCTCCCAGTTTCCCACCAGCACTGCACACTTAACTTAACAGCAGTGGAACCCCATATCTCTGCCCACGTTGGTGCTGTAGTCTCTGTCCCCTCCATGACTTCTTCTCTGCCCCCTCTGCAGTCACTGGAATGGGCCGACCTAGAAACCTAGACACCATTGATGTAGTGAATGGGTGGGCCTACAGCCTCAATGTGGGTGGAGATATGGGTGCTTCCATAGCTGTTAATCCTAATCCTGTTAATGCTAATATGCATTTTTGAGGGGAGAGACCACAAAGAAATCCTTTATATGGTAATAGGGCAAATCCTTTATATGGTAATAGGGCAATATCACTTTAATCTGCTAATGAAAAGGGCATTTTTATAACTATCAACATCAATCAGCAGAACTAAAGGTATTGTTTATTTTACCCTCCTAGAACTGACCTGCCAGGATCTTCAGCTCTTTTCCTGTTACGGAGCTGACAAATTCCTATTTAAGATTTATTTATTGAGCTATAATTGTTGTCACTATGACAGTGACGCTGATGATTTGATGGTTTATTAAAGGGCTTTGACACTTTATAGTAAAATAGTTCAGTGTACAGTATACGTAAATGTACTCACTGCCCTTACTAGCAGCAACTCCCTGTGTATCAAGCAGGCCATGCCATCCTGGTCTATGCTGAATGGTGATTCGGTCCCATAAGATGGATGAGAATGTGACCTTGCTCCTCCCTCTGTGTCCTCCACTGAGCCTGTATATGCCTTTAAAAGGGCATGGTCACATGCTCCTCAGGGCTGTATTTGCCTTTAGGCACTTGTGATGCTGTGCCTAGGGCAGCAGTGTTGAGGGGGGCAGCACTCCAGTGGGGAAAAAAAATATATAAATGTAAAAAAAAGTGAAAAAAATCGTTTTCTACTTTTGGTTGGATCAGAACTGAAAGGGAAACTATCAGCAAGTTAAACGCATCTAACCTGTTGATATCTCCCTAATGTACACGGGTGCGCTCAGGATGAAGGTACGTTTAATAGCAGAGACAGCGAGTGGAGAACAAGGAGAAAGCAAACTTCTGACAGATTTGCACTCTTCCTCCTCAACATCGGCCTGTTTAATAGGGCGTTTACTGATACTGTCCACTGAACTATTTTACTATAAAGTGGCCAACCCCTTTTAAGTATTTTAAGTTCGATACAGTAATGTTTTTTGATGATTTTTTTTTCCATAGAAAGTTTTGGCAAAATGGCTGGAACACAGAGCCCGAGCTTTGGAACTAACTGATAAGGTAATTGATTATATTTCTCCCTAATGAAAGATATGAAATTGTTGATCATGACCTTCTACAGTAGACTTGTTGTGCAAGTCTCATTTTGCTTAGAAATTTAAGTCTTTTCTGTGCGTTAGTCACTTTTACAAGTGTAAGTGTATCTAATCTATCGGCCTCCTTTAGTAGAGTAGGAAGAACTGAGCAGATATATAACGTTGTGGGAAAAGATTCTGCATAATATGTAATTTATTCATTAAAATCCCTCATCATTCTGTGTGAAAGCGGCATTCCACTCAAACGTAACTTTTGATATGTTGCTGCCCATGGTGAGACTAACAATTTCTTCCATACTTATTATTTATTCAGTCTCCTTCTCCCAGTTCTGATTTTCTGCTTTCTGCTGAAGACACAAAAATCTGTGTGTGAGCCTTTCTCTCTGTCTCCTCCCCTGTCCCTACTGAGATAACTGAGGTTAACAAGTCAGGCTGCTACATTGTAGCTTTTTTGCAATGTGGGAAGGAATAATCATAGATAGTTCATCAGCAACTTGACCTCTCAGCCTTACAAAGCAGCTACAATGTTGCAGATACAGCCTGTCAGGGACTTGTTTACATCAGCCCTCTCAGAAGGGAGTGGAAGAAAAAAACTCACACAGATTTTTGTGTCTTTAGCAGAAAGCAGCAGCTGAGAACTGGGGGAAGGAGACTGAATAGATAAAAAGGAGTTCTGGAAGAAATTATTAATCTTACCATGGGCAGCAACATATGAAAAGTTATGTTTGCGTCGGAGTCCAGTGGGTGGTGTCACTCAATAGACTGGATTCCTTATCATGGAAGCATCAAAGATTTCAATCAATAATTTAAAACTTAAAGTGACACTGTCACCCCCTTTGTGCATTTTGACATCTCTACACAGGTGTAAAGGGTAAATTTAGTGTTTTTCATACCTTATTTCATATCATACGTCATGGTGCTTGTTCAAGTAAAAAGTGTCCTTTTATCAACTACAGATTGTATTAAGTGGGCGTGGCCTCGCAGCATTAGCGCCACTTAACCCCGCCCACAACTGCACAGTTGGTTGGCCGACATAAAGGGGGTGGGGTTCTAGACCTTTCGGCCAGCTTGTTCCAATGGCCGGCGAGGGGGCGGGTCCAACTGTGCCGTTGTGGGTGGGGCTATGTGGCGCTAATACCGCGAGGCCACGCCCACTTAATACAATCTGCAGTTGATAAAAGGACACTTTTTACTTGAACAAGCAACATGACATATGATATGAAATAAGGTATGAAAAACACTAAATTTACCCTTTACACCTGTGTAGAGATGTCAAAATGAACAAAGGGGGTGACAGTGTCACATTAAACTAAATATTTTCCCTTAAAGACATGTATCAGTCCTCTCAGCTCCTTCTGCTCTATAACTTGATGTTGATAGCTTAAGTGGCATTTTCATGGTGACGGGTTATGTTTAAAGAAAAAGTGTCAGCAATGTTGAATAGATATTAAGTAACTTATAAAACTAAATTTGCAACAAGCTATGAATTCCATAACTTATTTATACAATATTAATAATGCATCACGTTTAATTTTGACGTGACTTGAACTGGGATAACCCATCAATGTTGCAAGTCATTGCCGTGCCATAGCCCTTCACTTTAGACATGTAGATTTCACATATTACACATACAATGGGCAATTTTATTTTTATTGTGTAATGGTAATTGTAATTGTAATTTTATTTATCGTCTTTTGGCATATGAGTTTTAAATGAAAAATGTTTATGTATTCTTCATTAGGCTAGCTGGCCCGAGAATGGCTATGAAATGGCAGAAATTTATTTCATTTCTAAGAACCCTGCAGAAATTGGCATTGCCTCATCTTGGCTTTGGATACCACTGGTAAGCGGTGTTTACACTTTACATCTACCTACTGTTAGGGCCGTATTACATGAAGCGCTTACTAGCTGTTCCGACCAGTATTCGCTCTGTGTAATAGGGCTTGTTGAACGGTCACGATCAGCCAACATGCTCAAATGTCTGCTGAACGTTATTTTTCAACATGCTGAAACAAAATGATAAGCACAGTGCGCGTCGCTCTATGTATTAGGAGCGGTGGCAGCGGACAGCCGTTCTCTTCTATGGGCCACATGGATGATCTAAGGATTGCTTTTGCTTTTCCCCGCTTGATGTCTGTGCGTGTAATAGCACAGACAGCGAGCAAGGAACAAGGAGCAAGCGAGCACTGATCTGACAGGTCAGTGCTCGCTTCCTCCTCAAAAAAAAAAAAAAAAAAAAAAAAAAAAAAGGAAAAATATGTAGGAAGATATATTGCAATAAATTTTTTATTGAATACCTTAAAAAAAAAAAAAAAAGTTGGGGACCCTCTACTTAATTTGACCCGTGCATCAGAGAATAAATTGGTTAGGTTTGTAAAGTTTATTGTGCACTCAGTGTACCTTTGCGGCTGCTCTCCTTCTTTGCACTTCATTGTGTAAACACTTATTATTCTCCTCTGTACTTCAGCTGTTAGACAAAAGTTTCCATGCTTGTATGTCTCCTCTGTTCTCACAAAACACTCATAGGAGCGATGTGGCAGCTCCTGCACTTCCCCCTCGGGTATCTTCACATTTGTTTCCTAGCACCTCACGGTGCCTCCATTCTCTTGTCCTGTCAACTGGATTCCTTGACTATTAAAACTCTTTCACATTTGCATATCACTCATTCTCATGTCATGTCACCTCCGACTCTCTGCCCAAGTCCCTTGGATAGTTCTGGCAGAGAGCCCGAAGAACATTCAGAAAAGTGTGGAAATGGTTATTTAACAATGCTAAAAAAAAAATCTTGTGTTATAGTTTTGGGCAAATATTTTATTTTCTGTGTATAGTGTTTTTCTATCTTAAAGTGTCACTGTCGTGAAATTTTTTTTTGCAGAAATCAATAGTTCAGGCGATTTTAAGAAACTTTGTAATTGGGTTTATTATCCGAAAAATGCATTTTTATCATGAAAAAGCAGTTTGAAGCTCTCCCCCCTGTCTTCATTGTTCTCCTATGGAGAGAGCTAAAGAAAAGACCAAAACAGGACAACAAAAAATTAATCTACAAATCCCTCCGGGGATATCTCCTGTGACAGTCACCAGTGACCTGTCTGAGCTCAGATTACAGCTGTCACTCAGCTCCGTGCCTGTAATCCTCTGTTATCTGCTTTCTGCTGCCAGCTAACTCCCTCCTTCCTCCTCCCCTCTCCCTAGAGCAGACAGGGTACGACTCCTGCAACAAGTCACAATTTTCAGATTTTTCAGAGTGGATGAAAAAGAGGAAGGAGGGGGGGACCTGGGAAAAGGCTTTTTACATGCAGATAATGGCAGATTTGGCTAATAAACCCAATTACAAAGTTTCTTAAAATCGCCTGGACTATTGATTTCTGCAAAAAAAAAAATACGACAGTGACTCTTTAACGGCTCTAAGCGAGTTGTTTTAAAACATTTAAATTAAACAATTTACATTTGGATTTTGGTGGCTTTTTCGCTATTTGTTTGACTTAAGGCTTCTTATTTATTTTTTTATTTCAAACTTATTTGTTACCTTTTTTTCAACTTAAGAAAGAAGATGGTGACTGTGAAGAAGTACAGCAGTTAATGAAGCTTGTCACAAGTCTGCAGGAGTTAGTGGATCTGTACAGGAAGTACAACTGTAGAATTGCGCTTTCTGAATATGAAAAGGTATTGGTATTTATACTCTCAGATTTGCTTCTTTTCCCCCAATTAACATTTTGTACATTTCTTTGAAACTACTGCGTGCAAATTTCAGGAAACTACAACTACAATTGTGTTCCGTATGTTGGATAAAGTCTTGGCCCCTGAACTTATTCCAACCACATTAGAAAAGGTTATTAGACCTTATATGCTCCAGCATAACCTTCAGGAAGAAGAACTTTTACTTCAGTACATTAAGGTAAATAAAAAGGGTCCTTTTTTCTATACATTTATAGATATAACTGAGGTTTTTATTATATTTTTGCTTTCTGTATTCAAAAGGATTTACTGGAGCGCTGTAGTTCTCGTTCTGCATCACTGTTTGAAACTGCATGGGAGGCCAAAGCAATGGCTGTTATTGGACGCATGTCCGACACAGATGTAAGTAACACATTTTTAAAGGGAACGTTTAGTTTGGTTAACTGAGGCCTGTTGGAACCTGTTGTGTTAATAATCTCATAGGAAGACTTTTGAACTCTAGTGGCTGGAGTGCATCTTTGTTTGTATAACTAGATTGATTTTTTTTAAATTTTTTTTTACACTTCCTAACATTTCCTAGTAGCCAATTTAAAGGGAATCTGTCAACAGCTATACACAATATAAACTGCTGTCACTGATAGCTGTTACTACAGTGAGATACAGGATACCTTTTATATATATGTCTGTGGTCCCAGAATGTAGAAAAAGGATTTTATTATATAGTATGAAGTGTCAAAGAGGCTTTTCCGAGCTCCTGAAGTGCAGCAAGCTGTAACACCTCCTCCCATCCCTGACCCTGCTGGGACTCAGTTTCCAGGTGTCACTCAAGCAGAGAGGAAGCACAGACAGATATATATGAAAGGTCACCTTGTCCTAATGTCTATCTACTAGTGTCTGCAGTTTAGAACATGAATTACAGCTGACAGATTCCATTTTTAGAAGTCTTTCTTTGAGGATGTTTAATGAAAAAGCATTACTGGCATTTAAATAAACTTTTGTCATGTCATAAGGTTAAGCCATTCAGGGTCCCAGTGCTGAGACCCCTTCTGATTACATATTTTATTAAAATTAGAGTAATTCATTAAAGGGCTTATCCAGTGCTACAAAAACATGGCCACTTTCCCCCTACTGTTGTCTCCAGATTGGGTGCAGGTTTTTAAACTCAGTTCCATTGAAGTAAATGGAGCTTAATTGCAAACCACAACTGAACTGGAGACAACAGTAGGGGGAAAAGTGGCCATGTTTTTGTAGCGCTGGATAACCCCTTTAAATACCCCTCTTCACAAGAGTCTAGTGAGGTTTTTTTTATGTGAGAAATTTGTATGCATTTTCCAATTTCCACTTTTACTGTTTTCAATGTAGTTAATATTTGATGCTGTACTTCAAATCATGTATGGTGCTGTGGTGCCCTGGAGCGATGCCGTTGAGCAGCTTGTAAAGCAACATCTAGAGATGGATCATCCCAAGTAAGAAGCAAAATCAGACTTATGCAAATGTATGCTCTGTTCTGTCAAGCAAGGGAAAACTGACAAAACTAACATCTTTCTAGTATTTCATCTGAAGGGAAAATGTGGATCTATTCGAATCCACTTTAAAACAGATCTTTTCTTTTGTTATGGATTGTATAAAAATGAAATCCTAAAAACCTGTACCATGGACATCTTTTGCAGATGATTAGGATATCACAGCATCTCCTGATTTTTTTTTCTTTTACTTTTGTTGCTTTTTTATGTTTTTTTGTTTTTGTTTTTTAGAGTGAAACTGTTACAGGAAAGCTACAGACTTATGGAGATGAACAAACTTCTACGAAACTATGGAATAAGGGGCTTTAATTTTTCTAATGACAAACAAATTATGGTGAGACTCTAATGTGCACATACATGCATGTACTTATATAGATGGCAGATTGGGCTTATTCTTTGTTTGTGTTTTTTCTCTAGGGTTTAATAAAATACATTTTAAAGCAAGATACCCCTTCATCTCTGGAAGATGCTTTAAAGATTGCACAGGCCTATAGGTTGCCTATAGTAGAGGTTTACATTTTCAGAATGTTACAACTAATTTACACAAACAGAGTAAGTCTGGGTAACTTCTTTACATCCCTTTTGAAAATGTTTTATTATAAATTGCTGACAGATTTGTATGGGGACAGATAGATACCCTGTTCAGCCATAACAGGATAGGCTACCAATAGTTGATCAGCAGCCTCATTAAAGGGGTTGACCGGCGATAAAAAATTATTCACAGAATAACACACATTACAAAGTTATACAACTTTGTAATGTATGTTATGTCTGTGAATGGCCCCCTTCCCCGTGTCCCACCACCCCCACCCGTGTACCCGGAAGTGTGGTGCGCTATACATTACCTGTCACGTGCCGACCACGGTCTCCGATCCTCAGCAGTGACGTCTTCTTCGGGAGGCCGGCGGATCTTCCCGAGTGCCAGCCGCCCTGTGCAGCGTCATCCGAAGCTCAGCCGCGATTGGCTGAGCATAACTGTGCTCAGCCAATCGCGGCTGAGCGGCTGATGACGCGGCCACGTCATCAGCTGCTCAGCCGCGATTGGCTGAGCACAGTTATGCTCAGCCAATCGCGGCTGAGCTTCGGATGACGCTGCAGAGGGTGGCCGGCACTCGGGAAGATCCGACGGCTTCCCGAAGAAGACGTCACTGCTGAGGATCGGAGACCGTGGACGACACGAGATGCGGTGAGTATAGCGCACCACACTTCCGGGTCTAGCGTGGGTGGGGGGAAACATGGGGAAGGGGGGCATTCACAGACATAACATACATTACAAAGTTGTATAACTTTGTAATGTGTGTTATTCTGTGAATAATTTTTTATCGCCGGACAACCCCTTTAAGAATGGAGCCGGATCCAACCTCAGCTCTTATTGAAATAAAGCGGAGCTGAGTCTACCTACCCTGACACAGCTGTTATATTAAGTACAGAACCTACTGCTTCTGGCGCCATTTCCCCAAACCCACCCGATCAACAATAAGCCTGTCTTATAAATAATTTTTTTTTTTTCAACTTGTTTCATAAAGTTATATAGATTTGTAATTTACTTCTATTTGAAAATTTCAAGTCTTCCCATACTTATTCTTAACACATTGAACAATAGTGGTTAGTTACGTTGTTCGTTACGTTTATGTAGTTTTCGCCTTCCGATCCCAGCAAAAGAAAAAACGATGTGTACGATTAGCAAACGATTAAGGATGATTTTACGGTCAGCTTAAAAGATGTGATAAACAACACATTGAAGATTTTATGAGCTTTGCCTGCATACACACATAAAGTTTTAATTTGAACAATACAACGACTTTTCGCACAATAATCATCCCGTGTTATAGGGCCCTTAGCCCCTAGACTCTCACTGATCAAATTTTCTGACATGTCACAGATTTTTTTATTTTTTAAAGTCCTATAAGCATTCAGGAAACTGTTGTGTCCGCAGGGAGATGAATGTCTAAATCTTTTGAAGTCCATCTCTCCGCCTGAAACCGATGTTACAGTGGAACGCCTGTCTTTGTGGGCAAGAATGGCATTACAAGAGAATCCTGGCAGTTCTGAAGAGGTAAATTTGATAACGTCCTACTGATCTTGAGTTCTCAATGTTGTAATGGGTAGATGATATTTACACTGAGAAGGTAAAGGTTTTGATTGTAATGTGTGTTTTTTTTTTTTTTTTGTATTTCTTAAATATGTTGTCCTATTGCAGTGCAAGGAAGATCAGAAAATGATAGCAAAAACACTTGTAGACATTCTAAAATTCCATGTGTGTGTTCTGAAAGGTGAGTAATCTACCCCCTTTATGTCCATGTACGTTGAAGTTGTTTATAAAGTAAAAACATTTTATTTCTTTAACCTTTTAAGGCCACATTTTATTTTAGCCTTAACCCCTTAAGGACGGAGCCAGTTTTTGTTTTTGCGTTTTAGTTTTTTCCTCCTTGTGTTTAAAAGGCCATAGCACTTGCATTTTTCCACCTAGAGACCCACATGAGCCCTTATTTTTTGCATCACTAATTGTACTTTGCAATGACAGGCTGAATTTTTGCATAAAGTACACTGCGAAACCAGAAAAAAATTCAATGTGTGGTGAAGTTGAACAAAAAACGCATTTCTTTTATTTGGGGGGTATTTGTTTTTCGCCATGGGGTAAAACTGACTTGTTATGCATGTTCCTCAAGTCGTTATGATAAAAACGATATATAACATGTATAACTTTTCTTTTATCTGATGGCTTGTAAAAATTTAAAACCTTGTGAACAAATATATGTTCCTTAAAATCGCTCTATTCTCAGGCTTATAGCGCTTTTATCCTTTGGTCTATGGGTCTGTGTGAGGTGTCATTTTTTGCGCCATGATGTTTACTTTCTACCGGTACCTTGATTGCGCATATACGACTTTTTGATCGCTTTTTTTTACATTTTTTCTGGATTTGATGCGACCAAAAATGTGCAATATTGCACTTTGGGATTTTTTTGCGCTTACGCTGTTTACCGTGCGAGATCAGAAATCTGATTAATAGTTCGGGTTTTTTTTTTTTTTTTACACTTATACTAGAAGCCCCCCTGGGGTTAGGGTTATACCCCCCTGGGGTTAGGGTTATACCCCCCTGGGGTTAGGGTTATTGACCCCTGGGGTTAGGGTTATTGACCCCTGGGGTTAGGGTTATTGACCCCTGGGGTTAGGGTTATTCCCCCCTGGGGTTAGGGTTATTCCCCCCTGGGGGACTTCTAGTATAAGTATACTGATCTCTCATTGAGATCTTTGCTGTATAGTTATACAGCAAAGATCAATGAGATCGGCACTCGGATGCTTTCGGCTGCTGCAGCCGAAAGCATCCGAGTGCCGAGCCAGGTTCAGCACCATTTTGGCGGAGACCCTGGCCGGCACGAGTCACGGAGATCGCTTCTCCGATCCAGGCCCGGAGGAGCGATCTCCGCCACTAGACACCAGGGAAGTGCTGCATCCGGTAATCGGATGCAGCTGTCATCTTTGACAGCTGCATCTGATTACTGTATTAGCGGGCACGGCGATTGGACCGTGCCCGCTAATACCCGCGGTCCCAGGCTACAAGCGGCATCCGGGATCGTGGCGGTTCAGAGCGGGGTCGCCGCGCGGCCCTGCTCTGAACACCTCTTGCAGGCGCATGACGTACGGGTACGTCATGCGTCCTTAGAGGACAACTCCGGCAGGGCCCCCCCCCCCCCCCCCCCCCCCCCCAAAAAAAAAAAAAAAAACACAGACACACACAGACACCATACTCACCATCCATCCGGTGACGATCGCCACTCCATTCGCCCGCCGTCCACCTCACCGTCACCTGCGTCCGCCGTCCAGCGATGTCTCTTGCTTCCGGGTCCATGAGAGAGAAAAGGCTGCCAGTGCGCTTGCGCACCGGCAGCCTTTTCATTGGCTGGAGCGCATCACATGGCTTCCAGCAAGCTCAGCCAATCAGGGCTGAGCAAGCTGGAAGCCATGTGATGCACTCCAGCCAATGAAAAGGCTGCTGGTGCGCATGTGCACCAGCAGCCTTTTCTTTCCTATTCACTCTCAATGAAGACGCCGAAGAGGAAGAAGACCCGGACCGCCCCCCAGCTCTGACGTCACCCGACACCAGAGAAGAGGACCGTGACGACCGTAATAGGTAATGTATACATTCTTTAACTTCCGGGGTGGGGGGTCGGGGGTCGGAAAGTGGGGGAAGGGGGCCAGACCGGGTATTTAACCACATTACAATGTTATATAACTTTGTAATGTGTGTTAAATAAGCCAAAATTTTTTTTTGCCAGAGTTGTCCTTTTAAAGGGGTTTTCCAGCGCTACAAAAACATGGCCACTTTTCCCCCTACTGTTGTCTCCAGTTCAGGTGCAGTTTGCAATTAAGCTCCATTTACTTCAATGCTGAAGAGGAGCACTGATTGGCTGAAGAGGAGCCGTTCAAAATTCCCGGCTCACCTCTTCAGCCGATCAATGCGCTGAAGAGGGGAGCCGGGGATTTTGAAGACCTGCGACGCGGAGCAGGTAACGTATGTTCTTGGCCGCGGGGGCGATCGGAGCGGCGGCGGGGGTGGCGATTGGAGCGGCGGCGGCAGGGGTGGCGATTGAGTCGGCGCGGGGGGCAGGGGGGCCGGGCTGCGAGCGGGGGGCCGGACTTTGGGCGGCGGGACTTTCGTGCGACGACTGTTTACACGGAACGATCGGCGAATTTTTTTCGAACGACGATTTAAGAACAAGTTAAAAGATCAAAATGAACGATTTCTCGCTCGTCGTGCGATCGTTCGCTGCGTTTACACGTACGGTTATCGTTCGAATTCGATCGTTATCGTGCAAATTCGCACGATAATCGTTCCGTGTAAACCCAGCATTAGGGTCCATTTACACAGAAAGATTATTTGACAGATTATCTGCCAAAGATTTGAAGCCAAAGCAAGAAACAGACTATAAACAGAGAACAGGTCATAAAGCCTGAGATTTATCCTCTTTTCAAATTCATTCCTGGCTTTGGCTTTAAATCTTTGTCAGATAATCTGTCAGATAATCTTTCTGTGTAAATGGACCCTTAGGCTGGGTTTACACTACGTTTTTGCAATCCGTTTTATTCGAAAAATGAATGGAAAAAACGGATACATGTGTGTGCATCCTTTTTGATCCGTTTTTTCATTGAATTCCATTATTTAAAAAAATGGATGCAAACAAATCCGTTTTTTTTTAACGTACACAAAAACGTAGTAATTTTTGTGTCTGTTAAAAAAACGGATCCGTTATGATCCCTTTTTTATAAATAAATTCAATGGAAAAATGGATGCACACACATGCATCCTTTTTTCCCATCTGTTTTTTGCAAAAAATGGATTGCATAACGTAGTGTGAACCCAGCCTTATCTGCAAGATCACCACTCGAACTGGAGGTAAGCTTTTTCCCTCCAGCAGTCAGGAAAAATGATCGTGACCCCCACAGTCCCTGCTGTCCTGATTGGACAGTGACAGTAGCTCGGTTCCTATCACTGACTCATAAACACATCAATCGACAGCGTTTAAGGGGTTATTGACAGGCGGTAGTGCTGATGGCAGCCAGTCCTCACCCTCTATAAAGCGAGCACGGCTCCTAAACTCACTTCATAGAACTCCTGGGCCTAATGGCTTACCAGAACGTGATGGGCCCTTAAGGGTTTAATTTGAGTGTCACATAATCCTAAAGATGTAAATTATGGTGTGTGTGGTTTACTACAAAATCTTTTCACTGTGTCTTGAAATGATTTGAGTTGATGTTTTTATTACAATAATATTTGTATAGCGCATCACTAGTTTAGCGTAGCTGTATCTGACTTTCCACCAGTAAGAGGCAGGGAACACCAAGAGCTTGGATGGGAGGTGTCCGGTATGCTGTAGATAAACATAAACATGTGCCTTAGGGTGCCTTCACACCTACCGGATCCACAGTGGATCTCACTTCTGCGGATTCGAAGCGAGAACCGCTGCGGATCCGGTACCATTCACCCCTATGATAGCACATATTCGCAGCGGGATTAACATCCCGCTGTGAATATGTGCTTTAACCCCTCGCTGTCCGCAGCCCCGCCGCCGCATCCCCATCCCCGGCCGCATCCCCCATCTCCGGCCGCATCCCCCCATCCCCTGCCGCATCCAGCAGTCTGCATCCCCTATCCCCGGCCACATCCTGCAGGCCGCCGAGGGCATAAAGTACCTGCTCGGCGGTGCGGCTGCAGTGAGGCTTCCGGCTCCAGTCCCGCTCATTGTCCCGCCTCACTGCAGCCGCACCGCCGAGCAGGTACTTTATGCTCTCGGTGGCGGGCTGCTGGATGCGGCGGGGGATGCGGCCGGAGATGGGGGATGCGGCCGAGGATGGGCTAATGCTGCGGCTGGGCTGCGGACAGCGAGGGGTTAAAGCACATATTTACAGTGGGATGTTAATCCCGCTGCGAATATGTGCTATCATAGGGGTGAATGGTACCGGATCCGCAGCGGTTCTCGCTTCGAATCCGCAGAAGTGAGGTCCACTGTGGATCCGGTACGTGTGAAGGCACCCTTAACTATCCAGCACGTGCAGTGTTTAGACAAGATTAGGAGAAATCCTGCCTGGGGCATTCCTAATGATGAAGAGGACAGGAAGGAGAGGGACAGAGGGGCGGTGCATGCCTAGGTCACAGACACTCTAGGCCACACCAATTTGACACAGGGCTGCAAGTTTAAAAGTTACAATAACTGCATCACCTGCCGAACGGACCCCAGGACTGGTCTTGGATTAAAAGCAGCTATCTGACGGTACAAGCAGTTTGGGGGGGTCAGATTGTGGGTTTAGAGTCACTTTAATAAAGGCTGATGTAGAAAGTGTTTTGGCACTATAATAAACACCAGTAAGATCATGGAAATACTTTTCAAAAAAGTTCTTATCCTTTAAATAAATTAATTGTTGGCTTGCCATTGTATAAATGGATGCATATACTAAAATATAACTTGTCTATTATAGAGAATCTGCTGAAAAGTGAGATTTGTGAAGCAAACTTAAAAATGTTTGAAGCAATCCACAGTTTACAGGTATGTAAAGGGAGAAACACATAAACAGTCTTATTCAGTCTATATGGCTCTTATTCAGTCTGTGCGGCTCTGTCACTACAGTGCCACATAGATTCAAGCAGTTTCCCATTACATGTGTTCTCTGTCCGTAGCATCTGTAAAATATGTAAAAATGTTTCAGTAAAGTAATCTGTCTAAAGACATGGGATAAAATAAAGGTCCACAAGTCCAATCCGATTGGAGTCCCATCTTACATTCCAGATGGCGGTGCTGGACCATTGATGCCTTTCAGCACAGGGAAGGAGTGTCAGAGGGAAGCTTTGCATGTCAAAGTGATATACAGATATCTTGGGAGTCAGACATGAGGAAAACATGCTTTAACCACTGTACATGATGTACAGCAGCCAACTTCCATTATGCTCCCAAACTGTCTTTACTGTTAGCATTCAGTTAAAATCCACATCCACAATTTTTCTATATTTAGGATATGTTCACACACCGCCAAAATGACGTCAGTTTTTCTTAGATGGCCTTACTTTCACAGCAAATAATTATCATTTTATAACAGCGGTTGTCATTATAGGAATAACAGGCCTTGTTATAAAATAACGGCTGTCATTTTGACTGTGTGTGAACATAGCCATGATTTTTTTATATATTGTAGTTTAATGTAAAGGGTGAGTTGTGTGTTGTTGTTTTTTTTAAACATTTTTAATTATTAATTTTTGTAGGAAGATTTTGATATATTCCTTTCCCTTGAGGAATATGAAAACCGATCTTTGGTTTCTCGGCTCAGGGAAGAGCACATTATAGCTTATGAAACTACAAGGTCAAAGTCAAAATCAGAAAAGGCACCAGAACAAAATCCAGTTCTTGACAAGCAATCCAAAGTGCCTTCAACTGAATCCAGACTATATAGACTTGCTTTACTTTTGCAAGTCACTGAGCAGGAGCTTGGGGCAGAACTAGCTTTAAGGGCTTTATCTGCTGGAAAGGTTGAGAACGCACTCCAGATATGCAGGTACAGTCTGCCACTTTATTTTGCTTCCAAGCAATGTTTCTAATGTTCTCTGTTGCTAAGTTATAGAAGTACATTTTGTATTTTGCAGAGACAATGGAACTAGGAATAACGAAATATAAACATTGAGGAGATTATATCATTACTTTTAAGGGGGTTATATGTAATATAGGCTGGGGAGGCATCCGACGTGTTATATACACAGCTTAGTGATTTTTCATTTAAGGTGCCTTAGCGTCTTTTTACACACACAGATTATCTGACAGATTTCTAATGCTAAAGAACAGGAATGGATTTGAAAAGAGAAGAAATCTACGACCTATTCTCTGTTTATAGTCTGTTCCTGGCTTTGGCTTTGAAAATCTGTCAGATATCTGTGTGTGTGTAAAAAGACCCTTAGGGTCCATTTACACAGAAATATTATCTGACAGATTATCTGCCAAAGATTTGAAGCCAAAACCAGGAATCTGTCAGATAATCTTTCTGTGTAAATGGACCCTTAGGGTCCTAATATACGGCCCGATCATAAAGTGTAAACGAGCTCCAATCTGCTATATTTTCACTTATTTGCTGAGCAATTACACGGGCCGACTATTGGCCAGAAAGGGCTTTGTATATATGAATTGTTAGCGATGTCTGTGCAGCCCTTGCCTTTAGTGTAAAATATTAACTCACCTTACCACATTCCTGGGTGCTTTTTTAATTCTTTCTTTTAGCGTACACAAAACGTGGTTGACCACATTTTTGTATACGTTGAAAGTAACCATTTAAACACCAGTGTGCTAAGCGGACAGCAAAAATGCAGTGTGAATCTAACCGTAGCTGATTTAATAAATCCTTGTACTAATCGAAATAACTGCTGCAAGCTTGCCAAAATACTGCACTTATTGGGCCTGTGTGTAAATTTTACTTTCAGTGATTTGTATGAACATCATCGCAATGCTCAGACTGCACAATTGCACTTTCTTGTTTCTCAAAAACTTTGCCAAATGTTAGAAGCAAACACTCCAATGGTAATTCCTCCAGGAATGAACCTCCCTGCTGTTATTTACCAGTTGGCCTGTAAAGCATCTACCATATGCAGTCCAGGTAAGATCTAGAACAAATAATATTTATTAAAGGCTATGGACACATTTGCCAAATACAGTGGCGAAAATATGTATTTGATACGCTGCTGATTTTGCAGGTTTTCCCACCTAGAAAGAATAGAGAGGTCTGTGATTTTTATTTCAGGTACACCTCACCTGTAAGAGACAGAATCTATAAACAAAATCCAGAAAATCACATTGTACATTTTTTTAAAATAAATTAATTTGCATTTTACTGCATGAAATAAGTATTTGATCATCCACCAAACATCAAGAATTCTGGCTCTCACAGGCGTGTTAGTTTTTCTTTAAGAAGCCCTCCTGTTCTTTTCTATATTAATTGTACCTGTTTGATCTTGTTGACTGTATAAAACACCTGTTCACACATTCAGTCAATCACACTTCTCCACCATGGCTAAGACCAAAACACCTAGACACAATTGTAGACCTGCACAAGGCTGGGATAAGCTACGGGACAATAGACAAGCAGCTTTGCGTGAAGGCAAATACTGATGGCCCAATTATTAGATAATGGAAAAAACACAAATTTACTTTCAATCTGGGACTCCATCTTGCCTCATGGGGTAAGAATGATTCTTAAATCGAATGTACCATCAGGTACATTTGCTTTAAGTATGGCATATCAATAGAAAGGCGCTGTGCGTGGAAGCCGGGCTTGTGTTGCAAAAAATAAAAGGACTGCAGCAACGGCTTCCCCAGTCTGGTGCCATTCTATTGATATGTTACACTTAAAGCGAATGTACCTGATGGTACATGCACTTTAAAAAGGTTAGGAATCAGCCGAGAACTACATAGGAGGACCTAGTCAATGACCTGTAGAGAGCTGGGACTGCAGTCTCAAATATTACCATTAGTTACACACAACACGATCATGGATTAAAATCCTGTAGGGCACACATTGCCCCCCCCCCCCCAGCTCACACCGGTACGTGTACTGGCCATACTACCATCTGGATGATCCAGAGGAGGCATGGCAGAAGGTCATGTGGTCACTTAAGACCAACTAAAATACAACTTTCTAGTATGTACTCTACTCGCCATGTTAGGAGGAAGGAGTACAACCCCAAGAACACTGTCCCAACTGTGAAGTATGGGGAAGGGAACATCATACTTTGGGGGGCTTTTCTGCAAAGAGGACAGTACGACTGCACTGTTTTTAAGGGAGGATGTAGGAGGCCATGTATTGTGAGATTTTGGCCAACAACAACCTCTTTCCCTCAATTAAGAGCATTGAAGATGGCTTGTGGCTGGTTTTCCAGCATAACTGTGACCACCCCCTCCATTTAAGCAGAGCAAATAAGGACCAGCTCTATAAGAAGCATTTGAAGGTCCTGGATTGGCCTAGTGAATCTCCACACTTGAACCCAATAGAAAATCTTTGGAGGGAGCTAAAACTCAATGTTGCCCGGTGAGAGCCCCGAAACCTGAAAAATCTGGATGTGTATAGAGGAGGGGGACACAATCCCTGCTGCAGTGTCTGCAAACCTGGTCAAGAATCCTGGGAACCTCTGTAACTCCAAACAGGTTTCTGGACCAAATATTAAGTTAAATACAAACAGTCTGATTTTCTGGAAATTCCTTCTCTCACAGGTGACATTACCTACAATAAAAATTACAGACCTCTCTATTCTCTGAAGGTGGGAAAACTTACAAAATTGGCAGCGTATCAAATACTTATTTTCCCCATTATATTAAGATTTATCCTTGGGATGTATCATCAGTCAGACTGGTATCTGACTCCCAGTCAGGCAGTGGCCTCTTTAATGTTTAGCAGACACAAAGCTGTACATTTGCTAGAATTTGCACAGTACCATTCATTTGAAAGGGACTGAGCTGTAGAGAGCGTGAGTAGTGAAAAGGCTACTCTTTTTGGTATAGCCTATAATAAGTGCCAATATATTATGTCTGTTCACAAAGGGAGTATCCTGATGAAAAGACCACATTAAGCGTAAAATGTAACTTTATATAGAAATGTTAAAAATACCCCTTATTAAACGAATCAAAATATAGTCCTGTAATCAGTGACTATTTGGTTCCGAAGGACTTAGCACATGACTAGATAGCGGTAATTTACATACAGCGCGGGAAGTTTTCAAACTTGATTTTTTGAGGGGTATGTGTAACATGGAAACAGAGTATTTATATGTCAGGGAAACCTGCTACTGGCTGTATTATGCTATGTTACTAGCTTCTGGCTGGTATAAACTACTTTTGATTCTTTTGCTTAATAATTTCTTAGTAATGATTTTCCTCACAGATCTCTTGCTAGATGCATTGGAATTATGTAAATATAGCCAAATAGCCATGGATCTTTACAGGCAATGCGAAATTGAAGACTATGGTTTTATAACCAAAGTAAGTTTTTCTTGTGTTGCATTTTTTCTTTCTTTTCCTGTTTTACACAATTTTTTTTATGTATTTTTTTTTTATTTAAGTATAAAACTTATTTTCCCACTTTATATATGTGTACAGTCATTGGGACAGTAATAGACGATCTCTACCTTCTCACTGGAGAATACGATAGATCCTGACGTCTTATTTTCTGTCCTGCAGCAGCATGGTCTCTGTGCCATTGCAGACTTTGCAAAGTACATTCAGAACATCCTTGTAGAGTTATTTAGAGACCTCCTGAATTCTTATAACCTATGGGCAGCAAGTGGTTAAAGTGGATACCTTAAATACTGTCCACATACTGTTTATTGGTTGTTTTATATAGGCAGGTACTGTACATTATGGCACAAAGAATAAAGCTTATATACTGGGATATGGAACACACTACTATTAGCATAAGTTCTATATGGCGTAGAACACTGTAATCTATGTTCTGAGACTATATAACATCTCCGGAGACCAGTTTTAAAAGTTGTTTAGTTCATTTGTGCATTTAAATTGATGGTCTGGATATTTTGAATTAAAGAAGCAGTGCACTTTTTTTTTTTTTTTATTTCCTCCCCTTCTGCAGGCTGCTATGTACACTTGCCGTTGATGATAAGTTTCCACCGTTGTCGCTTCAATCTGGTGGTACGGCGCAGTTCTGGTTTCGATGGCGGGAACGTCACCGCTTTCTGAACCTCTTCTTTACCCATTGATTTTGAAGACCGGAAGTCTCTAGAGATGCATTGAAGAGTCTGATTTCCGGCCACAGACTGGCCCGCAGCTAATGAGTAGAGGTCACGTGGGCATCAGCGGGACCTGAACGGCACTGTACCACCGGAATGAGGCTGCGCTGCTGGAAACCGATCGTCAATGGTAAGGTACAGATCAGCAGGGGAAGAAATAAGAATAAAAAAAGGCAGTAGATATTTAGAGCTAGGAACAAGTTTACAATGCTGTGTTTTTTATTATTATTATTTCTACTTACTATTGGTGTATCTTTCAGAATTCCAGTTTTGGTGGTGAAAGAGACCACTATGAAGAGTGGACATATGAAGATTTTTTCAATGAGGATGGAATTGTCCTTGATCCATTGATTGTTCTGCCAGTTGCCTATGACTTAACTACAGCTTTTGTCCCAAGCCCAGATGGTAGTTAAATGTCATTATATAATCTTTTGTTACATAATAATTAAAGGGTTTCAAGTCAACTGGTGTCAGAAAGTTAGACAGATTTGTAAAATACTTCTCTCTAAAAATCTTAAGCCTTCAAGTACTTATGAGCCGCTATATGTCCTGCAGGACGTGGTGTATTCTTTCCAGTCTGACACAGTGCTCTCTGCTGCCGCCCTCTGTCCATGTCAGGAACTGTCCAGAGCAGCAGCAAATCCCCATAGAAAACCTCTCCTGCTCTGGACAGTTCTTGACATGGATAGAGGTGGCCGCAGAGAGCACTGTATCAGGCTGGAAAGAATATACCACTTCCTGCAGAACATACATCAGCTGATAAGTACAGGAGACCTTGAGATTTTACATAGTTAATAAGGTAAAAAAAAAGATAAGAATTCATGAAGTTCAACTTGAGATTTTTAAATTGAAGTAATTTACAAATCTGTATAAGTTTATTACACCAGTTGATTTAAAAATCTTTTTTTCCTCCAAAGCTACCTTATGAATTTGTATCTGATTATTTTTTAAGACTGATCCCCACTTTACTTTATAAAGATTAATGTGTTTGTTTTACAGGTAGAAAGCTGCATCCTTTGGACTGTGTAAACTTGGCCAATAGTCCATACATTGACGGTAAAGCGTATTGCGATTTACGTGATAATGTTCTTATGGTTAAGTCAGACACAGTTTGCTTTAAATACTATGTAGGCCATGTACAAAAAAAGCAGAGTAAACTCGTTATGCGGTCGTTAAGGGTAAACAGAGAGGGCTCCCGGCGTGAGCCCTCTCTGCAGCACGCGGTCCCTGGTTGCTATGTGCAGCTGGGGACCACAGGTGTTAGCCGGCTTGGCCAATCGCCGATGATTAACTATTTAAATGCAGCTGTCAAAGCTGACAGCTGCATTTAAATAGCCTGTGTGCCCCTGTCCCTGGTGTCTAGTTGGGAGATCCCTTTTATTGAGCCGGCCAGGGCTCAGTGTGAATCCCGGCTTGGCAATCAGTGTATGTGGTCTGCTGCAGACCAGAAGATTAGAGCACTGATCTAATGGATCAGTGCTCTATTATATACACTGTATTGATCTCAATGGGAGATCAGTACTGTGTATATAGAAGTGCCCCAAGGGACTTCTAATTAATGTCTGTAGGGGTAAAAAATAAAGTGTTTTTATTAATTATTAAAAAATCCCCTCCACTAATAAAAGTTTAAATTTTCCCTCTTTTCCCATTTTATAAATAAAAATAAATATCTGAAAGCGTTGCCAACCAGTCACAAGAGGCCTCAAAGTGTTCCTGTCATTTAACTTTTGACATGTCACAGTCATATAAAAGTTATTTATTGGTCAGGGTGTGGCAGATTAGACCCCCACTAATTATTAACAAGCTGGGAGAAGTGCATGGCTGTGTGCTTCACATCCCAACTTGCCTTAATCTCTGTCCCCTTGTGGGAGATGGCCCATAGACCTAAAATGGAGCGCTTCCTGCAATTAGGCAAAGATTGCAGCAAGTAGGAGTGTGAAGCGCACAGCTTTGGTGAGAGTTTGAGCACTAAGACCCTGATCAAAACTCTGCACATATACCTGTCATTTCAGGAGGTATATACCTGCCTAGCTTAACCCTGTCATAGTATTTTGGTCAGTACTTGTGGCGAAAATCAGAAGTGGGGCTGATGGAGAAAAAGTATAGTGGAAAGATTTTCACAGTTTCAGTGTTCAATACACTCCTGGTTTTGTTAAACAAATACTGACCAAAAATACAGCGTGTGAACATACAGTAGCCTTAAACTAACAGCAACCATTTAAACTTTTGTGATGATAAAAGCAACCATTTTAACTCTTGATACTTAGATGTACTTTGCATAATGGATATTTAAGAAATGCATATGTATTTTTTTCTGATTTAACAGAAGAAAATGCTCTGTTACCTGCAAAGACGCCGATAATAGCATTACTGGAAAATTTGCAGGAGTGCAGCCAGTGTGAACTTGCCTTGCAGCTTATGGTTTTGGCATTTGGTACTTGTGTGCAGCATGGTGTTTCCAATCATATGGATAATCATTTGAGTGTAAAGGTATAGTAAAATCTCTGCCAGTTAACACACATTATTCACTTGTGGGTTTCTCCTCAAAACAATAAATACTTCGTTTCAGTGGCCCTTATTTACTAAGGTTGTCAGGTTTTCAAGATCCCTACACCTCAGGGTTTTAGTTTCCCAAACCAACATATTTATTAATGTGTCTGATGCCTTTAGTAAGTCTGGTGGTTTTTTTTAACATGGCAAAATTAAACCTGACCATCCCATCACACAGATCTATCTATCTATCTATCTATCTATCTATCTATCTATCTATCTATCTATCTATCTATCTATCTATCTATCTATCTATCTATCTATCTATCTATCCATAACTTCTCCCGTTGCCTAGGGCAGCTGGACAAAACAGCTATAAAAAAAAAATAAGACCCTAATCTGCATTGATTTCAAAATCTGTTTAAGAAAAAAAATGCAGATTTGAACATAGCTTTACTAAAATCTATTCCAAGGCTTGTTCTTTTATATGTAATCATTTTAATTAAACCATTGTTATTCTTTTAGTTGCATAATGATACCGTGATGGCAGAAACCAAAAGATTTATAGCAGTAATGGGAGAAAAAACGATTGCACTAATAAAGGATATTGCAATGGCGTTATTGCATAAGGTGAGAGAGTAATGTTGGTCATGTGATTTCATACTGAAAATTACATAATAGCCCAGACATCTTACAGTAACCTAAAACATTAAAAGCAAAAAAAGTAACCTGAAATGTATCATGTATTCAGTTTTTTGTTTCACTGATTAGATTTTGTAGAAAATAAATAAATAAATAAATTTTGTAGAAAATAAATAATTTGTTGGGATGCACAGCTTGGATATACAGATGTCATTAAACCTACTTTCCTCTAAGCTAATAAGCATGCTTCAGAAAATAGGAATTGTCTGCTTATTGTGTTTGCTTTAGTAGATAGCTAAATATAATATTTTAAAGTTGTACTGTCATTTGTCTCAAACTTTAGCATGTCATTCAGGCTGTGTTTGTGTCTTATAGCCGCAGAAAGCTCACAGGAATAAACTCCACTTACCAACTGGCCACCCAATCCCACTTAATAGCAGAAGTCCAGCTCCTTTATAAGGCTCCTGCTTTCTGTGGACTTGGGCACAGAGGTCAGACCCCTTGCGATCTGACTTGTCCCCTATCCTGTGGCTAGGGGACAAGCCAGTTTAAATTGGCAAACCCCTTACAGTTTTAAATGTAGTTCACACATGTCAAAAGTTTAATACGGATGACAGCTGTCACCTAAAAGACTATATATATATATTTATTAATTATGCTTTATAGAGGGGTCAGTGATGATTATGTCATCTCTATCATTTGATTGACATAGGTTTTCAATTGTCGAGTGGTGGATTGCAACCTTGCATTGGCATACTGCTCCCTTCTCCCCAAGAAAGAAGTATTTGTAAAGCTTTGGGATGTCATAAACAATGCATGGCAGAATTACAGCAAGATTTTGGTAAGTGCAGGATTACATGATACACCATTTGGGGGAGTCTTAACATTGGGAATGTTACTTTGAGAATAAACCATTATGAGATAGAGATATATAATATATATAATATATATGTGTATATATATAATATATTTTTTATTATTTTTTATTTTTTTTTAATAATTATATTATTATTTTTTCTGAAGGCTGTAGCTGTGGTTGGAGCTCAGCTCGCCCTTGTGTATCGTGAAAAGGAACAACGGATGAAATTTGTGGAGCTGATTACTGATGCTGAGTGGGGCATCCAGCTCAGCAATATTGGAGTAAGTGAAATCTTTAGTCAGATATTTCGGACAGGTGAAATATTGTTTTTCTGTAACCTTCTAAAAAAACTGCTTGCCTTAAGGAAAACATCAGCTTTTTCTCTCCACGTCTTTTTTCCACAACTGCAACATCTTTATATATTTCATAGTCATTGTAAATCATACACTGTTCTTTACAATGAAAAGTTGAAAGTTTTATTTAAAAAAAGTAAGTGGACATTGATGTGGATGTTGATTGGGTACTCTGGTGAAAACAATTATCTTTCAGATGATCTAGTGTCAGAAAGTTATATAGATTTGTAATTACTTTAAAAATCTTGTGTCATCTAGTACTTATCAGCTGCTGTATGTCCTGTCTAACAGTTCTCTCTGCTGCCACCTCTTTCCATGTCAGGAACTGTCCAAGAAAAACAGATCGCTGATCCCAGGGAGACCAGCCAAACAATATCACTGCCGGCTGCCAGTTAAAGCGCTCAATGCAGTGAAATCCTAGGTGCATTGCTCCCTGGGAAACATGAATATGCAAAAGAAGAGCTGGTGGAGGAGGTTTTGGTGGTTTCCCTCAGGAGCCACCCTTTCACTGGGTCCTTTCCTGAGTGATATCTGGCTAGTCCTATGTTTTAAGACTCTTAAATGAGGCTTCACAGACTCTTCTTTTGCATATTCAAGGAACTATCCAAAGCAGGGAAGGTATTCTATAGGGATTTGTTACTGCTCTGCACGGTTGCTAACATGGACAGAGGTGGCAATAATGAGCACTGTGTCAGACTGGAATGAATGCAGCACTTCCTGCAGGACATACAGCAGCTGATAAGTACTGGAAGAGTTGAGAATTTTAAATAGAACTAAATTACAAATCTATATGTCCAGGTCTTACTCAATCAGACAGAATTGAGGCTCTAAAGAAAAAAAGAGTGATGTGGTCAATTACATTAAAGGGAAAATATTATTCTGGGCTTGTTGATTGGTTGATAGCTGAGGTGGGAAACATTGACGTGTCATTACACCTATTGGAAGCTCTACTTTTTTGGCAGTAGTCTCTCCAGCTAGTTGTGGATTATGTTTGTAATCCTACTACTTTTTATAATTACACTCACCATGGCACCAGCAGTGGGGAAGCTACCATAGAGGCAGACCACATAACTGCTATGGGGCTGGTATGGCAGGGGGTGTGCCTCCGCTACAGCTCACAACACCCACTGGCAGGCCTCCCTGCCCTGCCAGTCCCTCTTGTGGCCAGAGGCAGCAGTGAACCTCCAGCCACAAGAGGCACACCTCCCAAGCACATACTCACATGACCTTGTGCAGTCCTTCAGCGTTCCATTATCTCAGCTCCCCAACGTACCAGTGACATCACTCGTGCGCCTGGAATCTCAGAGAACGGCACATCAAGGGACCTCACCAGTTCATGTGAGTATTAACTTTCTGAAATCAGTTGATTTGAAATAAAATAAAACATTATCACCAGAGTACCCCTTTAACACTTCTAGTAGTTTGTTCTTAAAATTGTTAGTAATCTGAAGTTTACTTCTTATTCTTTAGCTTTGTTATGCTTTGGCGCATCTATGTAACGGAAAATTAGAGTTTGACATAAAATAATGCTGCTTTTTAAATAAGATCCTTCCAAATGGCAGCACTGACTCAACTGTTTTACATGATGAAAATCTTTTACGCTCTCAGATAATCACGTTTATTTTGCAGATATCTTTCCAGGCCGCCTTCAGGCAAGACTCCAAGCAGAAGAAGGAGCTCATTTCCTTATTAGTCCAAAATTCACAAGTGGATACCACTCTTATTTTGAAGTATTGCAGGTAAAGATTTTCTTTTTATACATGAACTACATTGACTGATTGTATGTAAAAATGTTACTAGTTTTTTCTGTATCATTTCTGATAGCACATTTATGTTGGACTCTGATGCTGCCCTTCAGCTGTATATAGAAACTCTGCTTCTTTCTGGCTCAAGTTGGAAGAAAAGCCAGGGTGATTGTACTGTGGATTCTGAGCAACATTCTCATCTGGTAGCAAAAGAGATTATCCCTCTGTTAAGTAGCACTCAAGACCTTGTTGTTAGTCTTAGTGCCATTCTACATAAGGTAAAAATATGCACCCACTATAAACATGTTGTGCTAATCTAATAATCAAGACTTGTTTTTTGGTAAACTTACAATATTTGACAGTGGAATTTACAGAATGAAGAGTAATGGCTTCATAATTAGTGATTTAACAGAATAAATGAATGTTTAACATCTGGGCGCACACACATCTGATTGAGAATTTTTATTTTTTTTTAATCCTTGAAAATCCCTTATTATTAACTCATATTATAAATTGTTCTCAATACAAATGACACTGTAATAAGTATACATTTTTCATCTTCAAAATGTGTAATATTCCTATTTTAGCTGGATCCTTACGATTATGAGACTATTGAAGGAACTTTGCAAGTTATATTGGCTGCGGATGAAAAGAATACCAGTATCCAACTAAGCCAGGTAATGATAAATTCAGCGGTGTGTAACTAATGGAACATTGATGATTTTTATGCATATTCAGTATTAAAGAAGTCCGGCAAAATGTTTTATTAAAGTATTGTATTGCCCCCCAAAAGTTATGCAAATCAACAATATACAGTACACATATTATGGGAAATGCACATAAAGTGCTTTTTTCCCTGCACTTACTACTGCATCAAGGCTTCAAATCCTGGATAACATGGTGATGTCACTTCCTGGATAACACGGTGATGTCACTTCCTGGATAACATGGTGAGGTCACTTCCTGGATAACATGGTGATGTCACTTCCTGGATAACATGGTGATGTCACAACCCGACTCCCAGAGCTGTGCGGGCTGTTGCTGCTGGAGAGGATGATGGCGGGGGGACGTTCAGTGTAATCATTGCCTGGTCCTATTTTTTTTTTTTTTTTTTTTAGGCCCAAACCTAAAATAATCAGGCGCTGACAATGCTACAAACAGTATACATTACCCATCCAGGCTCCAGCGCTCCCCCTGCGGTCTGCTTCCTCCCTGGTCCCAAGAGCTGCAGCTTCAGAGCGGCCTTTCACAGCTGACAGACCGCTCAGACAATCACTGGCCGTGGCGGTCCCAGACAGTGATTGGCATAGCGGCCTGTCGGCTCCAACAGGCTACTCTGAAGCTGCAGCGCACGGGACCAGGGAAGAAACAGACCGTAGGAGCAGCCCTGGAGTGTAAATGGGTAATGTTTACTTTTTGGGCAAGGGCTGCAAGGACATCGGTAACAATGTCCATGCAGCCCTTGCTAAACGATAATTCGGCTGTGTAATGGGCCCTGTAAACAAGCGCTGATCTATCAGATCAGCGCTTGTTTACAGTGTTCATCGGGCCCGTGTAATAGGACACTTAGATCAAAATAGTTGGAATATAGAGCAGTAGAAAAAGCAGCCTGCATCTACAACAGAAATGCATTCAAAACATTTGCAAAGGATTCCTACAAGTTTGTAATGTTATATTTATACTCCTGCTTTGTTTTTCTTACACTGTAATTTACATGGTAATTTTCTCATTATGCTTGTAGGCGTTAAGTTTGGTTAATCTACTAAAATCATACAAGAGAATTGCACCACCGGCTGATTTAGAACATCAGTATATTTTAGAGCATGGTATTGCAATGTCTGATGCTGCACATACAAGGCTGCCTTTTCATTTACTTTTCTTCACAACATCAACAAGTTTTTGGGGCATCATATGTAAGTGCTGTACTTTATTTACTTTATTTAATGTAAGTGCTGTACTTTATTTAGTTTATTTAACATCTATTTCATTGACACGATTTTACGTGTTTTATTTTTTTACTATATTTTTAAATATATTTTCTTTTTTTGTTTCAGCTTCTGAACTAAGTGAGGAGTCGTTTCCAACGCTGTTGTTAATCTCCAAACTTATGAAGGTGATCTCTTTACAGTTTTAGTATATTCCAGTCTATTTTGTTTGCAAAGAGGGAAGTATGTACTTCTGTGTGATTTGGAAACTGACAGCACCGCCGCCAAATCTGGTCAAATCTGGTCAAATCAAGGTCAAAGGACCCATAGACATTTCTGCACCAAATCTTTTGCCGGAGAACATACCTATAATACAGTATTTGACAATGGACTATACATTGCCGTTTTAGGTGGTTAAATGATAGATCAACAAGACAGACAATTATTTTTATTGTCTGTGTCTGACTTGTCTTTTGCAAATTTAGGTTTCACTGGATACTCTGTATATGACTGCTGTGAAGCATGTTTTTGAGAAGAATTTACGGCCTAAAGCATTAAAGATGAAGAATAATGAATTTTCTTCTCTTATCAACAAAGAAACTGCTAAGACAGTGCTCACTATCCAATCTTACCTTCAGTCTATCAGTAACCCAGAGTGGGCAGCAGCTATTGCTCATAGGATTGCGCAAGAACTTCCAACTGGTTTGTAAACTTTAGGCTTTTGCTTTTTTATGGTATTCAGTATGCCAACAGACTTTTTGGTTATGACCTTTGATTTTGTTCTAGGACCTGATAAAAGTAGTGCACTAAAATTCTGTCTGCATTTGGCTGAAACGTGGAAAAAGAATATACCCCCCAAAGTAAGTAAAATTTACACATTTTTAAATACTGTAGTAATGTTATAATTTTACTCTTTGCCATATAACTGGAAAGTTAAGGAATACAAGATGTAATAATTAAATCTACTACACCTTAGTCCCATGTCCCGTGTTAGTTTGTAACACAGTACTGCCATCATGTGGTAGGATGACCGCTTGTCACATTAAGGCCTTTAGCTGTGTGGGTAAATAGAGGGAAACTTGACATTTAGTTGTTTAGACCAGTGATTTTCAACCTTTTTTGAGTCGTGGCACACTTTTTATACTTAAAAAATCCCGGGGCTTCTCTCTACCATACTTCTCCCCCCTACTTCTCTCCTGTGCTTCTCTCCACCATACTTCTCCCCCTTGCTTCTCTCCACCATACTTCTCCCCCCTGCTTTTCTCCTGTGCTTCTCTCCCCCCTGCTTCTCTTCTGTGCTTTCCTCCCCCATGCTTCTCTCCCCCCTGCTTCTCTCCACCATACTTCTCCCCCCTGCTTCTCTCCACCATACTTCTCCCCCCTGCTTTTCTCCTGTGCTTCTCTCCCCCATGCTTCTCTCCTGTGCTTCTCTCCACCATACTTCTCCCCCCTGCTTCTCTTCTGTGCTTTTCTCCCCCATGCTTCTCTCCTGTGCTTCTCTCCCCCTGCTTCTCTCCTGTGCTTCTCTTGACCATACTTCTCTCCTCCCCTGTTTCTCTCCACCAAACTTCTCTTCCCCATGCTTCTCTCCCCCCTGCATCTCTCTGCTGTTTCTCTCCCCCATCCCCAGGTTTCTCTCCCCCCCTTCCTCACCTCCTCCGAGATGGTCGCCGCTGTTTTCCGCCTCACCCACTGGCCACCAGTAGGGCCCTGACGTGCTCCTCCAATCAGCGGAGACCGGGAGCGTGGTGCGCTGCGGCGGGCTGTGATGCACGCATCCAATCAACGTGTGCGCTACGGCCCGCCGCAGCGCACCACGCTCCCGGTCTCCGCTGATTGGAGGAGCACGTCCGGGCCTTACGGGTGGCCGCAGCGCACCACGCAACCGCCCACATTATAATCCGCCACTGATCGCTGAGCATTTCCGGGAAACAAAACACAGGGGCACCATAGTTTGGGGAACTTTCCCCACGGCACACCCGACCATGTGTCGCGGTACACTGGTTGAAAATCACTGGTTTAGACTATAGAGGGTACTGTCACTGTGGCTCGCACTACCCAGTCAGGGGGAGGAAAGTTAGGGCGATGGGGGGCCTGATAATAACTGGTTTAACTGGTTTAATAACTCGTTTACTAGGCCTATTTCACGGCCCGATAATCGTTTAACAAGGGCTGCATGGACATTGTTATTGATGTCCTTGCAGCCCTTGCTTAAACTGTATACATTACTTATCCATGCTGCAGGGCTCCTTTTGCGGTCCACTTCTTACCAGGTCCCGCACGCGGCAGCTCCAGAGCGGCCTGTCTCAGCTGACAGGCCGCTCAGCCAATCACTGACCGCGGCGGTCCCGCCCTGTGATTGGCTGAGCGGCCTGTCAGATTAGACAGGCCGCTCTGGAGCTGGAGCGCGTGGGACCCGGGGAGAAGCAGAGTGCAAGAGGAGCCCTGCAGCATGGATACAGTTTGGAAATCGACAGCCGCGCACCACTGTTACATGTAGCGATGCGCGGTCGTTGCCCGACCATTAAAGGTCCAAACCTATATCAATGATCAGCCGATGATCGTTGTCATTAGCTGATCATTGTGTTTATTACATAGAGCGATAATCGGCCGGATAGGGCCTATTCTGTCAATTATCGTTCCGTGTAATAGGGCCCTTAAAGAAGAATTATGCCCCTCCACCCGCTCGCCAGTGTAGCAGAGAGCGGCCCCTGCTACAATGACTGTATTGCAATGTGGAGGCAGGACTGGCAACTGTTTGTTTGCACAAAGCAGATATATTAGGGTCCTATTAGACGAGCTGACTGGCCCAATCAGTAATGTAAAATGCGCAAATCTACATCGAACCTCAGACCAAAAAAGGTTGTTTAGCTCTGATTTAGACATAGACTGGGATTACTGCTTGCATATGGCACCAACACTCAAATTGTTCTACATAAACCTAAATAAATGACAACTGTTATCATTGCTCCACACCTTATATTTATTGCAAATTTTTGTGACTTGTTTCTCTGAAACACACTGCACCATTATTTAAAAACGTAGGGTTTCAATATCGTTCATGGTAGCCTATCCACACACGATTTTAAAGTGACACTGTCACCCCATTTTGTCATTTTTACATAATTAAAAACATTTAAATGACTAATTTAGCTGACTCCATACCTTATTTCAGATTATTAATCGTGGTGCTTGTTCTTGTGAAAAGTGTACTTTTATCCGCTTGTTACTGTGCCAAAGAGGCGTGGCTTAGTCTAATGCACCACATTACCACGCCCCCTTCCGTGACTTCATCACCACATAGGCCACGCCCCTTATTGCACATTGGTGTGGGTCAATCTAGGGGTGGGGCCGAGATCTTCAGGCTGGCCCTTTTAATGGCTGCTGAGGGGGCGGGGCCTATGCGGTGTGATGTCACGGATGGGGGCGGGACTAAGTATCGCTTAGGTCGCGAAGCCCTGCCCACATATACCAATCCACAGATGATAATAAACACTTTTTACCAGAACAAGCACCATGACGAATAATATAAAATAAGTAATGAAAGCTGTAACATTTACCCTTTTCACCTGTGGAGAGCAGTCATAATGTTAAAAGGGGGTGAGTGTCACTTTAAGATTTCACAAACCGTTGCATGCGTTTGCCCGAAAGCCACTCTAGCCCAGACCACATGTGGATACATTTAAGGCAAAGACAGGTCCCTAGACCTGGCATGAAGACTTCCACCTCAGTTATGAAGGTGCAAATTAAAGGTATACTGTGGTGAAAATGTGTTTCTTTAAAATAAACTTGCCTCAAAGTTATATAGATTTGTAGTTTACCTGTATTTAAAATTCTCCAGTATTCCAGTACTTAACAGCTGCCGTATGTCCTGCAGGAAGCGGTGTATTCTTTCCAGTCGGACATAGAGTCGGCAGCAGAGAGCACCATGTCAGACTGGAAATAAAACATCACTTCCTGCTGGACATACATCAGCTTATAAGTACTGGAAGACCGGAGATTTTTAAATAGTAAATTGCAAATCTTATGTTTAACTTTTTGAAACCAGTTTCAAATATTTTTTTTCAGACTACCCCTTTAAATAGAACTAGTGTGAGTAATGTTGCTGATGATAAATCCCCATTCTTATTTTTACCTGTAACATTTACACGGTTGTTTATATATTTCATCTTTGCAGGGAGAAATGTATGAACGAGCTGAAGTACTAATAAAGAAGCTAAGCGTGCAGTACCAACGTTCTGCCACAGAAAATGTGCTAATAACACACAAGCTTAACGGTCCAGATTTCCTGAAACAGATTGGTAAACCAGCCACACTTATTGTTTCACTTTTTGAACATAGTAGTGTGGAGGAAAGAATAAGAAACCCAACTGGCAGAGATTATCCAGGTGTGTACAGATTAAATAGCTGCTTTGTATTTATCATCTTATATGCATTACAATTTGGTATTTATTTTTTTTTAAATATAAAGGGAATATATCTGCGAGGGTATATTCACACTGAGGAATTCAAGAGGAAAGCTGTCTCCTTGAAATTTCTTCTTCTTCAGCTCTGGCAGAATAGGCGCAGAATTCGGGCGGAAAGCGGAAATTCAAAGCCCCAATGACTTCTATAGGATTTCTCTAGTGGAATTCGCCAAAAGAATTGAACTGATCCACGGCGGAACATTCCATGCTTAATTCTGCCATGTGAGCGACAGAGCGTAAATACCATTGAACACAATGTCCCATGGGACATTGCTCTGTACGTATTTTACAGGCAGAATTTAAAGCAAAAAACTTATGAAATCCCTTGCCTATTCCTCAGTGTGAACATACATTAACAGTAAAATGTTGAAATGCCATCACAGATGTACCTATTAGAATGTTTCAGTAGTTTATGACACTATAACCTGGTGACAGATTTCCTTTAACATTGTTTCTTTTACAAAAGGTAAGTTGTTATTATACGTATTATACATAAATAATTTTCATAATGTTGTAGTATGTTGTAACTAAGCTTTCTGTATTGTTTAGTAAAGTGTTTTCTGATATAGAACACCAAAAGAGTGTTCTTTTTGGGCAAACAGCCATTTTTGATCAATGACTTCCATATTTAATAAAAGGAAGAGAGAGACTGAAATCCTACAAGCCTTTATTCCTTTTTTTATAGATATCCACACAGTAGCAAAGCAGATAGCCGAAATCAACAACCTGAGTATGGACAAAATTTTTGACCTTCTCCTTGATAAATGGCTGTGTGCAAATACTCTACCACAAGCATCTGTGAGTATTGTCCGTCTGGGCCCCCACTATACAAATATAAAACCTCATACATGTTCTATGGGCTTACAAAAGGTTATCTGCAGCAGTGAATTCATTTAGCTTTTATACCAATAAAACAGTAAAACTGCACTGCATATGATATAGGGTATGTTCAAACAACGTATTAATTTTATTAACAACGGCTGTTCTTTTCAGAGAAAATGATGTCCGTCGGTTAAATTAATACGTTTTCATTAATTTCAATGCAACAAAGGCCATAGTGTATACACATAGTATACAATAAAGCCATTGTTGAACTGCGGCAGCCGGACGTACTTTAAATTGTGTTTAATGCTTCTTTGTTCCTGCAGCCAATATGGCAGTGGCAGTAAACCACGGGCAATGTATTACAGTGTATGAAAATAGCCTTAAGGTGCTGTATAGTTTTTACAGACTGCAGCAGCACCAGAACAACATTATAGTTATAGATCCTGAATGGAGGTAGCACAAATGTCTGATAGATGCGGCCCTCACCTCTCGGGTCTGCGCCTATCCTTAGACTGAGGAGTTGGGAGGCCAAAAACATCCAACCAGACTATTTTTATTGTTTTTAATTTCCAAGTTATATAAACTGCATAACTCATAGGGCTATATTGTCACACAACTCCTATTTAGGTCAGTAGTATTGCACAAAATGCTTAAAACTGCTGCTTGGCTGTTTTCAGCTACCTTATTACCTGTGACAGCTGCAGCCAGGACAGGTGTGGGTCTCAGAGGTAAGACTCACATCTATCAGACTATCTTGCCAACATATCATAAATATTCAAACCACAAATGTAAATTCGCACAGTGCTCCTACTTCACAGGGTAATGGAAGGCTGACTAACCTGCTGCAGGTGACCATAGTGCAGGCTCTATCTTTTGCAATTATTCTTTATTTGTGGTTACAGAGTCACTTTCAGGCATGATTTTATTTTTATTTATTTATTTTCATGCACGCCAATTTAAAGAAATTTTGATTTTGTGGGTTTTTTTTACAGAAGGACAAAGATCTATTGGGAGACATTCAAGGAGACCAGGATCTCAGCAGGTATGCAGTGGAATATATTAAAATGTTTCTGAAATACTTAAGTGATCAGGCCGGGCTCTGAACACCCCACGATCAATCGTCTGGGTTCCTGCTGTGACATACAGTCGGGACCCTGCTGTCGGCAATAGAAAAGAGCCGAATGCTGTACTGATCTTATTTCGACGCCTCCATGAGAATGAAGGGAGCTACCAGAGAGATCCAAATACAGCACTCTGCTCTTTCCAATGGCTTAATAGAAATGAATAGAGACGCGGGTCATGTGCCGTACCAACAGCTCTATTCAAAACATAGGCGCTGGGAACTGATACAGAGGTTTGGACCTCCTGTGATCTGTTACCTCTTTCCTACAGAACTTATTCCACAGAAGTAATGAAGAAGTATTTCATTTTGTCTCTATGGTGTAAATTTTGTCCCTATTCTCAAGATTGGTAGGGGTCTTATCTTCTGGTCATCCACTGATCAGCTTTCTATTCCCCTTATGGATAGAAGATAATTTCTTTCAATTAAAATACCCACCCCCTAATACAATGTTTTGTATGTAATAAATGATTTCACTATTATCATTCACTGTTCACTATTTCTTCTACTTTGCAGAGTTATTTACCTTCTTCAGCCGTATCCCGATTTCAGTTCAAGAATTCTGTTTGCTATAGCCACCTCAAGCACATCTGTAAGACCTGTAGTGTTTGTTCTTATGATACAGTGGCAAAGCTTCATGCACAATTCTAAAATAGTTATGGGTGAATATTTTATACAAAGTAATATATATTATGGCTTCTTTCTGTCTCTGCATATACAGTAATTGGCATGATGTACATCTTCCATTATTAACAACATGGAAGAGTCACTGCTCCAGGTTTATCAATTTGCCAACAAACCAAAACTGTCCGCTTTTGCCCACAGCACCCAAAGCTTTCCTCTCATTTTATCAGAACTCCTTAAGATTAGTCGGGATCCAATTCTTTGCTCTCCTGCTCAGAGACTAAGTGCTTTGGCCTCTTTAATTTTTATAATACTGTATATACAGCAGCACCATGCATTCAGTGTCGGCAGCAGCCCCAGATGATCAATAGGGGTGCCAAGATCCCCCCCCCCAATCTCATATTCAAGCCTGGCATAGGGATAGGCCATTGTGTTGTAGTTCTGAAAGAAGATTAGCTAGTTCTAGGGTCGTGAAACATGTCTATTCTTAGGGCCAGTTCACATGTCGTAAAAGAGGCGGAATTCCGCAATGGAACTCTCCGCAGCAGAATCCTACCAAACTTAGTGTAATACAGGCTGTCTATGGGAGGGCTCACGCGCCTCTGCTCTCTGCGCCTCTCCACTCGTAAGAACTGACATATCAGTTCTTACGAGCGGAGAGAGGAGGTGCGTGAACCCTTCTATAGACAGCCTGTATTACACTAAGTTTGGTGTCATTCCGCTGCGGAGAGTTCCTTCACGGAGTTCCGCCAGTTTTACTCTGTGTGAACTGACCCTTAATAACAAAGCTTTACTGTTGTATGTATGAATGTATGTATGTATGTATGTATGTGTGTGTGTGTATACTGTATGTATATGTTTATATCGCCACTGGGTATACTAAAGCAGAAAGCCCTTTTAGAGAGCACATATAAACATAATATGCTCTTACCAGTGAGTGTCTTTCCATTCCATTTCACACTGAGACACAATATTAATTTAAATTTTTTTTGTATATTATGTATGTTTGGGTTCACGTTTAATGGTTTTATGAATAGTTATTTTCTGTGAATTGACATGTTTGGATAATTTTTGTTCTTTTTCTACACAATGTCTTTTTACAGCCTATTGGAGATAACAAACTGACTTTTGCTCACAGAAGTCGAGCTCTTCAATGTTTGATTCATCTGGCTGACACAGAGACTGTGGTGTCACTTGTGAAAAAGCCTATTGATCAAGTAAAGTAAGCAGAATATGTATTTCTTGACTACTTTTTTGCACATGAAAGCTCAGCTCAAATGCAGGTGAAGTATGGAGGCTAGGTTGTGATAGTAGTGTTCAGGCCTCCATACTCAATGATTGTCCAGGCAGCCCCTGCTGGATCAGCAGATTCAGGTCACTGATGGTAGAGGATGTTTTGCTAGTTATTTACTGTATATATTGGTTTTGTAATAAAGTTGTCACATTGAGCGTGCTATTTTATGTCTAGTCAGCATATTACATAGAAGGTGAACAGACTGGCACAGATTTATGGCTAAAGATTTACTGTAGCTTAGAAATTATTAATTTAAAGTATTATGTTTTAGAAAACCAATTGTAATCACCATGCAATACTTTATTGTCCTGTGATGGCATTGCAGAAGCTACACAGACTACTGATATTAAATGTTGCCAGGAGCAGGCCACTTGTCAATTCAAGGAACCTGTGTAACAAAGAGAGACTGTCCAATGCTTAAAGGGGTTGGCCACTATAGTAAAATTGTTCAGTATTGAACAGTATTGGTAACTGCACTCACTGCATTTACTGACAACAACTCCCTGTGTGCCTCATAGAGATATAATCAGACTCTCTTTCTTCAGGCTGTGCTGCCCTGCTCTGTGGTGAGGCTGTACATAACATGGATGACATGGAGGAGCATGTGACCTTGCTCTGCCCCCCAGTGTCCACCACTGAGCCTGTATATGTGTGGTGTCCCACCACAGGTGTTACTAGTAGTTACTTCATAAAAAAGCCTGTACTTTTTGGTGGTGTGGTAGTGTTAAAGTTTTGCCACAAGATGATGTGTACTTAGTTTTTGCACGGGTGTTGTATGGAAAGGGATATCGTTAATTTGTATGTCAGATGGATCTGTAGACCAATTAGCATGTTCTCTTCTTCTATCCTATTATTTCTCTCTTTACTTCTTACATAGGCACTCTTCACCCATTCACAGCACACCTTACAGGGGCTGTAGATAGGAAGTCACATATAAATGCCTATAAGTATTATCAGAGTAAAGCACCAACAGAGTATCATATACATTCCTTGGGTCATCTCCCCTTTCTGTGGGTGGCAGTGCCAATAGTCTGGGTGAGTCACTACTCCACTCCAGGCCACCGTGACAACAGCCCAGGGGACCCTGCAACAACCCAGCAGGTCACTGTCCACAAGGGAACAAGGTACAACTGTCCCTCTAAACTGAAAGCAGGTGTGCCACCATACCTGTGTGCCCAACCGGCCCTGGCGTCACGACATAACATATCTGGGCCCGACCCAGTGACCAACCACGCTCTACCATCTGGCAAGTGACCGGCCATCCTACTGGGGGTGGGCACCACATATGCCTATGGAGGACACTGGGGGCAGGGCAAGGCAACATGTCGGCCATCTTATGGACACGCTCACCACAGAGCAGGTGAGTGCAGCCTGGAGGAGGGGAGTCTGGGTTTAGCTCCATGAGGTACACAGGAAGCTGCTGTCAGTATATACAGTGAGTACTGTTACTAATACTGTAGACTGAACTATTTTACTATAAAGACTCTGTGGTGGCCACACACCTTCAATAACTGACAGCTGTCTGTTTTCTCTCCCGTCTGGACTCGTCCTCCCCATACACAGCAATGTTCAGCTGTGAATGTAGTGAAGGTGTTCTCGAGGGGGAGGGTTAAGCCACAGTCAGAGAGCTCTGTCTGGGGCTTCTCTCCCAGAACAAAGCGGGAAGTGATTTTCCATCATTCGTGACACCTATCTCCCCATACACCCTATACAGATGACCAAACCTGCCGTGGGCATGGCCAACAAAACTATAGGGGACCTTTACTTCACTCAACTTTTTGACTTAAGAGTTTAGTGAGTGGATAGCCTGCCTTCATACCTTGTGAATACAAGTCATGGGATACAAGCCACAATTGCACAACTTTTCTCCCATAGGGAAACTATAGGACAGAGCAGTGGATGCAGTAGCTCATGATTTTTTCTAACCATTTGACATAATAATATATGCAATTGTAAAATATTTATTAAAATGATTATTTGATGCAAATATCTAGATAATTAAATCATTTTACAAACGCTTTGTTTATGGAGTTTACAATATCTGCATTCACATTGGTATCTTCTTTAGGTATTACCTCAAATGTTGCATTTACCTGTCAGAATTTGAAATATTAAACATCCCATACACTTTGGAGTCATTCCATAGCAGTCCCAAAGAAGGAATGATTAAAGGCCTATGGAAGAACCACAGCCATGAAGCCAGGGTGAGTGGGAAGAAGAAATAGAAGGGAAATGTATGATCACTTTAAGCTTTGTGTCTGATAGCATACACAGGGGTTTACAGGTCACACTTTTGACAGGAGATCCTCATAGGACCCCATTTATGTTGCCTCGACATCTGCTGTAATACTGGTAAATCCAGACATCGGCAGCACAGGAAAGCTGAAAGTATTGAAAGTGTTCAGATACTGTATCGATTGGGAGCCACTGCTAAGGATATGTGCTATTCTTTTATAAGCAACAGATTAAAAAAATAGAAAAAAAAGCTTACTTTTTTTTTTCTCTTCCATTTCCAGACCGTTTTTTTTACATGAACCAATGTATGTGTATTTGTTTTAGCATTTTTAACAGTTTTGTTCAACCAACGTTTACTTGCTTCCTGTGGAGGAGCTAGATAAGATCTGTCACTTTTAGGTGTATTTTAGTGAATTTCTGCCTTTTGACACTCTTGTAATATTTTATGTAATTTTATGTTACCATACTTTGTTAATTTTTTACTAACCCCTTAGTGACCGCTGTGCTGCCTTTTCACGGCGGTCACTAATGGGCTTTATTCCGATGCGTACGCCTTTTAACGACGTACGCATCGGAATGAATTACCGCCCGGCGGCGGCAGTGCGGGTGATCAGCTGTCTATATGACAGCTGACCCCCTCCTGTAATTGACAGTTTAATTCGTTAAGTGCCGATGTCAAAGCATGACAGCGGCACCCAACGGGTTCCGGTGTGTACTGGACGGCGCCGCAGGTCCACTTACGTGATCGGAGGTCCCGCGGCGCCATCAGGTCCCCCGACGTCTCCATGGTAACTGCGGGGGCCTAATAAAGTCCCCCACGGGCTTACCATGGATAAGACATCCTGCTGATAGGGGTGGCTGTGCTACTGCCTGTCAGCAGGATGGTCACATGATACAATACACTGTTCTGCAGAAGCAGTACAGTGTATTGTATAATGTAATCTAAGTCTTACCCTAGTGTACAGTAATGAAATAGTAAAAAAGTAAAAAATAGTGCACCAAACACAATCCCCCGAGCCCCCCCCCCGCTGTAAAAAAATAAATAAAAAAAACAGTACCAGAATAGCTGTATTTTATCAATCTGCTTTAGAAAATACGTCATAAAAGACATCAAAAAGTCAAATATATATATAAAACTTGGTACCAATAGAAACTACAGATCTTCCCGCATAAAATAAGCCCAAAACGAGCTCTGTCACGCAAAAGATGAGAACGCTATGGATCTTGCAATGTGGCGACAGTTTTTGTGGGTTTTGTCTAGGAAGATAGTTTCTATTGCGCCAAAGTGGTAATAGTTAAAAAAACCTGTACAAATGTGGTATCGCCGTAACCGTAGTGACCCAGAGAATACATGTATTATGTTATTAGTGAACGCTGATACGGATTTTTACGGCGATCACTAATGGGCTCTATTCTGCTGCCATCAGCTCTTTATGGTGATGGCGCAGAATAGTGCAGCGGCGCCGGTAAGGCCCAGCAGCCCCCTCCTCTCAGCTACCGGAGGTCGCTGAGAAGTTGGGGGAGAGTGTGGGCTCAGTCCCGGCCAGTCCCCGCACGACAATTGCCGTTATTACCAGTATAACGGCGGCCACCGGTAACGGGCACTGCATGCTTTCATCTCCTCTCACCGTTAATCCACAGTGAGAGGAGATAAATGTGTCCCCACCCCCCCACCCCCACGGAATAACCTTAGTGTTCACAGTGATTAATTCCTTAGGGTACAAACACACTTGCCACATCGGCAGCGAGTTTCTCGCTGCGTATTCACAGCGAGACTCGCTGAGGATCCTGGCCCTGTGTACTCAATGGCAGACAAACTCGCAACAGGGATGTACATCCCTGCTGCGAGTTTGTCCAAAGGCCGACCCGTTAACCCCCCGGCCGCCAGAGACTATACATCACCTGGTCCCAACTATACATCACCTTGTCCTTCTCTGATTCCCGGAACGTCCCGCTCGGCCAATCAGTGCGCTGCCCCACCGCAGCACTGATTGGCTGAACGGGCCGTGAAGACGTCGGGAGCCCCGTAGCCGGGATCAGGTGGCGTCTAGTCTCCGGCGGCCGGGGAGTCAACGGGGCGAGCTGCGGACAAACTTGCAGCAGGGATGTACATCCCTGCTGCGAGTTTGTCCGCCATTGAGTACACAGGACCGTGATCCTCAGCGAGTCTCGCTGCGAATATGCAGCCAGAAACTCGCTGCGGATACAGCAGGTGTGTTTGTACCCTTAAAAAAAGACCAATCTCTCATTCTCTCTACTACCAGAGGTGGCGGAGAGCATGGGGCAATGATCAGGGACTAGCCGATGTGGTCCTGGTACAAGTGATCAGCGGTATATACTATATACCACTGATCACTTGTTCCAAATGCTGCCGGCACTTTTTGTCCCGTCACCAAAAATCATTGGTGACGGGATAAAAAGTCAAGTGCCCCAGATTACCTGTAACCACCTCGCATTACCTGTAACCACCTCGCATTACCTGTAACCACTCCGCATTACCTGTAACCACCCCGCATTACCTGTAACCACTCCGCATTACCTGTAACCACTCCGCATTACCTGTAACCACCCCGCATTACCTGTAACCACTCTGCATTACCTGTAACCACCCCGCATTACCTGTAACCACCCCGCATTACCTGTAACCACTCCGCATTACCTGTAACCACCCCGCATTACCTGTAACCACCCCGCATTACCTGTAACCACCCCAGATTATTCATAACCACTCCAGTTTACCTGTAACTGCTCAGATTACCCGTAACCACCCCAGATAGCCAGTAAACACCCCCAGATTGCCTGTAACCACCCCAGATTGCCACAGGCTACCCATAACCACCCCAGATTGCCACAGGCTACCCATAACCACCCCAGATTACCCGTAACCACCCCAGATTGCCTTTCACTCCTCCCCCAGATTGACCATCACCACCCCAGTTTGCCTGTGACCCCCCCCCCAGATTGCCCGTCACCAACTCAGATAGCCAGTAAACACCCCCAGATTGCCCGTCACCAACTCAGATAGCCAGTAAACACCCCCAGATTGTCCTTTACCACCCCATATAGGCAGTAAATACTCCCAGATTGTCCGTTACCACCCCAGATAGCCAGTAAACACCCCTAGATAGCCAGTAAACACCCGCAGATTGCCCGTAACCAACCCAGATTGCCCGTAGCCAACCCAGATTGCCCGTAGCCAACCCAGATTGCCCGTAGCCAACCCAGATTGCCCGTAGCCAACCCAGATTGCCCGTAACCAACCCAGATTGCCCGTAGCCAACCCAGATTGCCCGTAGCCAACCCAGATTGCCCGTAGCCAACCCAGATTGCCCGTAGCCAACCCAGATTGCCACAGACTGCTCGTACCACCCCAGATTGCCCGTCAACACCCCAGATAGCAAGTAAACACTCCCAGGTTGCCCGTCACCACCCCAGATTACCTGTAATCTCATTTTAAAACATTTTTTTTAGCAACTGTGCTATTCTAATAACCGATACTAGCTGCGGTTTTGCACCAGCAAAATGATGCTCCTTTCCTTCTGAGCCCTGCTGTGTGCCCATACAGTGGTTTATGCCCACATATGGGGTACCGTTGTGCTCAGGAGAACCTGCTTTACAAATTTTATGGTGCATTTTCTCTCCTGTTTCTCGAGAAATTGAGAAATTTCAAACTAAACAAACATTATTGAAAAAATTCATTTTTTTTTTTCCATTTTTACTTTCTAATTTTGAATCCTTTCCTCTAATACCTGTGGGGTCAAAATGCTCACTGGACCCCAAGATGACTTATTTGAGGGGTGCCCTTTCCAAAATGCAAACGCACCCGGTGCTCGGAAACTTCTTCAGAAAAATCTGCACTGCAAATGCTAATTGGCGCTCCTTCCGTTCTGAGCCCGGCTGTGTGCCCATGCAGTGGTTTATGCCCACATATGGGGTACCGTTGTACTCAGGAGAACCTGCGTTACAGATTTTGGGGTGCGTTTTCTCTCCCTTTCCCTGTGAAATTGAGAAATTTCAAACTAAACAAGCATATTATTGGAAAAATTCTAGTTTTTCATTTTTACTGTCTAATTTTGAATACTTTCCTCTAATACCTGTGGGGTCAAAATGCTCACTGCACCCCAAGACGTATTCTTTGAGGGGTTAACTTTCCAAAATGGAGTGACTTATGGGGGGGTTTCACTCTGCTGGCACTACAGGGGCTCTGCAAATGCACCTGGCGCCTGAAAACTTGTACAGCAAAACCTGCACTGAAAATGCTAATAGGCGCTCCTTCCCTTCTGAGCCCGGCTGTGTGCCCATACAGTGGTTTATGCCCCCATATGGGGTACCATTGTACTCAGGAGGACCTGCGTTACAAATTTTGGGGTGCTTTTTCTCTCCTGTTGCTTGTGAAAATGAGATACTTTAATCTGAACGAACATATTTGAAAATTTCTATTTTCCATTTTTTTCCGGCCTAATTGTGAATACTTTCCTCCAGCCCCTGTAGGGTTAAAATGCTCATTATACCCCTAGATTAATTCCTTAGGGTGTGTAGTTTCCAAAATGGAGTCATTTATGGGGGTTTCAAGTATACAAGCCTCCTAAACACACTTAAAAAAAAGAACTGGTCCCTAAAAAAAAATATTTTTGAAATTTCATGAAAAATTGATAATTTGCTGATATATTTCTAAGCCCCGTAACACCCAAGAAAAGTAAAATATGTTTACTAAATTATGCCAGAATAAAGAGGACATATTGGTAATTTGACCTAGTAACTTATTTATGTGATACGACTTTCTTTTTTTAGAAGCAGAGAATTTCAAAGTTTGTAAAGTGCAAATTTTTCATGATATTTTTAGGTTTTTCACAAAAAACACAAAAGATAGTGACCAAATTTTGCCACTAATATAAAGTACCATATGTTACAAAAAAAAATCTCAGAATGTTACAATCTCAGAATTGCTAGCATATGTTAAAGCATCACTGAGCTATAAGCGCATAAAGTGAGACAGGTCAGATTTTGAAAAATGAGCCTGGTCATTAAGGCTCAAATAGGCTTAGTCCCTAAGGGGTTAATGTTTTTTTTGTTTGTTTTTTTGATTTTTTTTAATAGAGATTCAATGTTATGCTATTCTGGCTACATGCAGTCAAACATCGGGAAGTTTAAAGGGGTATTCCCCCAGTTCTGAGATTCTTCTTTCTGCTGAAGACACAGAAAACTCCCTCCCTCCTGACCCCACCCTTCCAAGACAGCTGATGTAAACAGTGTCCCTGTATCTGCACATGTGAGGCCGGGAGGGTTAATCACAGTGAGGTCATCAGCAATGTAACCTCAGATAAACCCTCCCAGCAACACAGAATGCAGAACCAGCTGACCAGGGAGCTGTATACATAAGCAGTCTCATAACGGAGGAGGGGGAGATGGAGAGAACAGCTCACACACACAGTTTTCTGAGTCTTCAGCAGAAAGCAGTTGCTCAGAACTGGGGGAAGGAAACTGAAATAGTAATAAGAAGCATAGAAGGAATTGTTAGTCTCTAGAAGGGGGGTATGATTCAACATGTATTTTGCCTGAGTAGGTGTATTATTCCATTCAGTTCATACATAGAACTAAACAGTGTACATAATCTAAGTTCAGCTACTTTTTTTTTTATTTTGTTTGTTTAAAGGGGTATTCCCCCCAAAATTATTTTTGCATTAATACATTGCCCACCCGTAGCTTTCCATCTTTCCAATATAAACTTATTACGGATTCTGCACAGTTTTGCTGTTATCTAGGTGCCCCCACCCCCACGGATTGCATAGAATCATCAGCTCTCAGTCCACTCTGACACCGCTCCCTGCTCCTGGCCCTGACCCTCCGAGACGGCATCACGTGTCCTCCATCTCTTCAATGGGCTGGGTTAGCGCTTCTAACCCAGTCCACTGAAGTGAGGGAGGACAGTGAGACGCTGCAGCTGTCTTCCTCTCTGACAGCAGCACCGCCCACTGTGTGCCCCTCGCCCTGGAGGTCACCAGCTCTATGTAACCTCCCCACCCTGAGCGTACCCACAGTCTGTGCCCCCCGTCTCCCGGTGGCCGCTGGCAGCCTCCGATAGGTGCAACTGTGTAGCGGCACCCCCCACAGAGATCACCCATATCATGCATCTCCCTCCCCCACACTGTGTGCACAACCCCTTCACTCCTCCCCTCTCCATCAGGCTGTGCATTTACCCCCGCTCACCCGGTGGCTGCCCGCAGCGCTCCTGTGCCTGCAGCCCCAACTGTGTGACTCCCCCAGCCCCCCGCAGCCCTCTCCCCGGGCCGCCCGCAGCCCTTTCACCCGCGGCCGCCCGCAGCCCTTTCACCTGCGGCCGCCCGCAGCCGTCCCACCCGCGGCCGCCCGCAGCCCTTTCACCTGCGGCCGCCCGCAGCCGTCCCACCTGCCCGCAGCACTCTCACCCACGGCCGCCCGCAGCCCTCTCACCTGCGGCCGCCTACAGCCTTCTCACCCCTGGACATCTCAGCTCTGCTACATCGTTCTCACTATCTCAGCTCTGCCACATCCTCATCACATCTCAGCTCTGCTACATCCTCATCACATCTCAGCTCTGCTACATCGTTCTCACTATCTCAGCTCTGCTACATCGTTTTCCCTATCTCAGCTCTGCTACATCGTTTTCACTATCTCAGTTCTGCTCTCATCACATCTCAGCTCTGCTACATCGTTTCACTATCTCAGCTCTTCTACATCGTTCTCACTATCTCAGCTCTGCTACATCGTTTTCCCTATCTCAGCTCTGCTACATCGTGCTCACTATCTCAGCTCTGCTACATCCCCGTCACATCTCAGCTCTGCTACATCCTCATCACATCTCAGCTCTGCTACATCGTTCTCACTATCTCAGCTCTGCTACATCGTGCTCACTATCTCAGCTCTGCTACATCCCCGTCACATCTCAGCTCTGCTACATCCTCATCACATCTCAGCTCTGCTACATCGTTCTCACTATCTCAGCTCTGCTACATCGTGCTCACTATCTCAGCTCTCCTACATCCCCGTCACATCTCAGCTCTGCTACATGGCCATCACCTTCTCAACTCTGGTACATCATCATCATTATCATCATCAGGCATAAGCATTGCATGATGGGAAATGTAGTTTCCTATCTTGGATATAGACCATCTTTAAGAAAAACTTGTAACTCAGGAACGGAAGCAGCTAGAAAGACGGGAGACTGCTCAAAATTCTCAGGGGGACTTCGTGAGTAAGACTAGCTAGGTTTGGAGGCATTTCATTTTTTTTGCTCTTGGGGGGAATACCCCTTTAAGGTTTACTTCTCATTGGTGGTTACTTTGGTTTACACCATGATTACAAAATTTTCTCTAAGGTTTATTGTACTGATATAAATTTTGTAATCTTATTGTTATGGAGTTTTATTTTCTACATACACCTAAGCATTATATTTTGTAGTATTCATACTTTTTATTTTTTGTTTTAGAAAATCTCAATAAAATTTAAAGTTTAAGAAACAGTATGAGATACAGTCAGGGCAGGAAGCCAATTGCTTCTTGCTCTGTCAGAGTTCCCCCGCACTTAACTGTTAGCGTTCATCATGATTGCTCACAGTGAAAGGGCCAGGGGCCTTCGGGCCCTGTAGCAGTGGCGTGGTCTGCCTTTATGGTAGCCATACCACTGCAGGTGAAATAACATCAAGTACCTGTCATCTGTGTTTCGTCAGAACCTCACTGTATTTCTGATAGACTGTATAGTAGAGGTGCATCCATATTTTTATTCCCTCCATAGACTTTAATGGGCATTTTTCATTCGCAAAACAGACAAAAATAGCACATGCTGCATTTTTAAAGTATGCAGGTATTTTATAATATGATGTATATAATGTGACATGAATAGCCCATAGATTAACACCTCCATATTATAGTTCTCAAAAAAGTAGTACAGATGCAAAATATTCTCTGGTAAAGTGGCCTTAATTGTGGTGTTTGATTATATTTCATGTATAAAATCTCTTACACAGATTGTTTTTTTCACTTTTTTTTAGGCGGTGAGATTGGTAACAGAACTTAGCTTAGAATACCAAGTTTATGACCCTCAACTCTGGAGTGGATTGCTGCAAAAGTTGCTTGGGTTTAACATGGTAAGCAGGTGACATGACCGGTCACAGCACACAGATGTCCTAATTCTTCACCTGCACAAATCCCAAATTTGGGATTTTAATGTCTGTATTTATGTTTTTTTGTTGTTTTGTTTTGTTTTAGATGTCTTACCTCAGAAAAGTGTTGGTCGCTATCACTGGCATTTACTGCCTCTGGGAGGTATGTGTATTGGTTGTGTCTATAATCATGTGAGAGTAGCTTTCCTATGGCCATATCTGAACGAATTATGAAATATCTAAATGTTGGGATTTGTTTACAGGTTCCAAACTTCAGCAGGGCATGGCGTAGTGTCGTACTGGCACCATTTGCTTGTGGTATGTAGATGTTACTATCATCAAGAGGTTTGATTATTATTATTATTGCTGTCTGAAATGTATTCTTTGTTTTCTAGCTTCTTGCCCCCCAAGCCCCTCACAGCTTGAAGAATGCTACCAGTCCTTTCTGGTGTTATTAAAGTAAGTAAAATAGAATATGAAAGGCTTTAAATACAGTTTAGGGGACCTGTCATGATATATAAAAATACAAAAAAGTGTGTGTGTGTATAAATATGTGTGTGTATATATATATATATATATATATATATATATATATATATATATATATATATATATAGTGTGTGTATGTGATATCTAACAGTGTCAGAAGTTTAAAATATGAATTACAGCTGACAGATTCCCTTTAAGACTAATGTTTCAAACCCATGGCTTTCCCTACAACTGAAATGTATTCTTGTAGAATAGTCTTCTGAGCTTCATTCAGCTTTGTTTGCTGCAGCCTGTGATAGAATATATATAACATTTTTTCTTCCTATATTGCTTAAGGTGCCCTGTTCTTGCTGATCTGGATCTTGTAGGGATTGCTAAACAATATGCCCAGATTGATCTCCCAGCGTTTACTCTGGGTTGTCTTTTGTTAATCCCCTATGTGGACAAGAGAGAACAACAAATTCAGGTAATTTATCATCACTGCATTTTCAGAAACCTAATATGTACTGTTACTAAACTTTTCCTGGGCCAGGTGTATTGTTATGCATACTGTGTGAACATATGTCCTGTTCGGCTCAGGTAGGGAAGGGACTGTAGTGGCCATCTGCAGGACTTAATGAAGTGAAAAAGGAAAAGAATAAATCTGTAGTACCACACACTCCTTTCTTTTCAAAGTCCAGAAACTGTTAATTTTGCTTTTGGCTGAAGTTAAGAAGCTGACTACAGATTTTTATTTGCCCTAGTACCACTGTTCTGGATATGACCAGCTGTTTTATTTTAGTCTGCAGCTTTACGCTATACAGGCTGTGAGAATCCAGTGTCCATGAACCCTTTCTCCGTAAGAATTATTTACAATCTCTTGGAAGTATCATTACAGCTACAGAATGTTTTGGCATGATCAGCACAGTCTTCAGTTACAGCCAAAAGAACAAAGTAGGAGGATCATTTCAGAGCATCAATCTTTTGTGGTATATAATAAAAATCTACTACAAAGAAGGATGAAGAAAGAAGCAGCACTCACCGATTGCAGTCCTTTATTCCATGGTAGCATTCAGACAGAGAAAAAAAAGCATAGAGTGAGGGCAGGTCAGCTAAAAATTAAGTTGTGCTGTGCTGATAGAGACTCTGTATGACCATTTTAGCGTCACTACGACGCCAGTATGTTGCATGGGGAGAGAGGAAAAACAGGATAAACCTAAATTGCATATATGTGAATGTACATATTAAACATACAAGTACATATTAAACATACAAGTACATATACATGAAGAAAATGTCTAAAAAAAAAAAAAGAATAGTTAAATTTAAAGTCCATACACTAACTTGCTGATATGTCCCTATTGCACAGGAGACACCGAGGAGGAAGGTATGTCTCTTACTTTCCTTCTCTGTGCAGCTTCGGTGCAGTTATTAGTTTGCTCCACGGTCCGGTAAGACTGTTAGGAGCACTGGGGCGCCGATAGGAGCACTGTCCGTCCCCATAGCGCCAAACTGTCTCTTAAAGCTTTTTAGTCTTGTGCTTATTGAAAATAAGAGACTAAACACAGGATGTCACAGTCTGCGCTCATAGTGAAGGCAGCCACTTGATTGATGGACGTATTGAGCCGGGACCTCCTATGTTTAGTTTCTTTTTCAACCAGCACAAGACTAAAAAGCTTCAAGAGGCTGTACCTGGAAAAACAAGCAAGTATAGCTGCCTTCAGGAGACTGGACCTGGATACAGTAAGTTTAGCTGGTATATAGCTGCCTTCAGGAGACTGGACATAGAAACAGTAAGTATAGCTGTTATATAGCAGCCTTCAGGAGACTGGACCTGGATACAGTAAGTATAGCTGTTATATAGCAGCCTTCAGGAGACTGGACCTGGATACAGTAAGTATAGCTGTTATATAGCTGCCTTCAGGAGACTGGACCTGGATACAGTAAGTATAGCTGTTATATAGCTGCCATCAGGAGACTGGACCTGGATACAGTAAGTATAGCTGTTATATAGCTGCCTTCAGGAGACTGGACCTGGATACAGTAAGTATAGCTGTTATATAGCAGCCTTCAGGAGACTGGACCTGGATACAGTAAGTATAGCTGTTATATAGCAGCCTTCAGGAGACTGGACCTGGATACAGTAAGTGTAGCTTTTATATAGCTGCCTTCAGGAGACTGGACCTGGATACAGTAAGTATAGCTGTTATATAGCTGCCTTCAGGAGACTGGACCTGGATACAGTAAGTATAGCTTTTATATAGCTGCCTTCAGGAGACTGGACCTGGATACAGTAAGTATAGCTGTTATAGAGCTGCCTTCAGGAGACTGGACATAGAAACAGTAAGTATAGCTTTGTTTTAAAACATGAGAACTAAAAGCAAATAATTAATGTGAATTGCAAACATGCTATATATAGCATCTGATGCTGATTTAGATTTTGAAAGTTATAATGACAGGGATACTTAAAATCCTGTTTGTCACTCAGGCAGTTATGTGAAGTTGAACACTGAATTGCTCTGCAATTGCTTAGTCAAGCTTCTCATATGAGTCAATGTATTCATGGTAATAGTTGGTATTTCTTTGTCTTTTAATGCAGGGATTTTTAAGTGCCTGTAACTCAGAAACGGTTTTGCTTCAAGCAGAGGACTGTATGAATACAGGAGAAGTGGCAGGTGTGGCTTCACAGGTCAGTCATCGAGGAGTAAAAATATCATACTTCAAATAAAACACCAAAGTAAAAAAATTCCTTTTAACATTATAACATGTACTACCAGAGTGCGTCTTTAAAACTGATATGTTTCATATTGAAAGCTTCTGATTCCTCTTTTCATACCAGTCACAAAAGGTTGTGGTCTATGCCTTCCAGTCAGACCAGTATGTGTAGTGGTAACCATTTTCCATTTTTGTATCAGTGCAGAGAACAAGAAATCCACTGGGGTGTGTGTATGTATATATATATATATATATATATATATATATATATATATATATATATATATATATAAAAAAAAAAATATATATATATATATATATATACACACACACACACATATTGCACCGTTAAAGTATTGTTATACAGTGGCTTTCTTATTTCTCTGATCTTTTCATACCAGATGTGTTTGCAGTATTCTGTTACCTTCAGATACATGTGTTTTATTTTCAATGTATTATTGGTTGTTGTGTTTAATGCAGATTAAAACACTAATTTTGGACAATATGATTAAGAAGAAACAGCTTGAAAAGTTCTTAAAAAGTAAATGCTATGGTGTCCTGAAGATGCATGCAGTTAATTCCAATCGTGTCAAAGAGCTTGCAAAATACCTTGTAGACAGAAATTGGTAAGTAGCTTATTGTAATGTAGCTACTACACTCTGAACTACCTTGTCCGAACCCAAACTCTCTGCGTTTGATTAGTGGGGGCTGAAGAAGTTGGATGCAGCCTAGAGAGTCCTTGAAAACATGGATACAGAAATGGCCCCATTGTGAACACTGAAATGTCGAGTCATGGTTGGATGTATTCCTTTTGAATGCACAAAAAAAATTACCTTCCTGGCTCCCACGCCACCGCTGGTATTACAGATGTCTGGTCCCTGTTCTGCAGAGCTACTGGGTTCAGAAACGTGATGTCTCAGGCTTACTCAGCCAATCAGGGGTAGCAGTGGTGTCCTGCCTGAGCTGCTACTGGCTGAGCGGGCTTGTGATGTCAGTAGGGATCGAAGCTCCTTAAGGGTATATTCACACAAACGGAATCACAGTGAGATTCTCGCTGCGAGTCCAGCAGGTCCTGGCAGTTCCCACACACTATATACTCGCTGCGGTCTGAACGACCGCAGAGCTAGTATGTAATTCTACCGCCCTTAACCCCTTCTGCTCCCGCCCGGCTCCCCCACTGTAAGCATACATTACCTGTCCTCGCTGCACTGGTCCGGCGTCCTGCTCTCCCGTTCGGCCAATCAGTGTGTTGCCCAGCCGCAGCCACTGATTGGCCGGACGGGACAGCAGGACGCCAGACCCGTGCAGCGAGGACAGGAAATGTATGCTTACAGCGGGGGAGCCGGGGGGAGCAGAAGGGGTTAAGGGCGGTAGAATTACATACTCGCTGCGGTTGTTCAGACCGCAGCGAGTATATAGTGTGTGGGAACTGCCAGGACCTGCCGGACTCGCAGCGAGAATCTCGCTGCGAGTCCGTTCGTGTGAATATACCCTCATGCTGGCTGCAGTACGGAAGCGAGGAAGGTTTTTTCTTTAAGGGTGCCTTCACACGTACCGGATCCGCAGGGTGAAATCTGCGGCAGATCCTGGTAGTGTGAAGTGGATGGGTCACATACCCGCAGCGGAATTTTCATTCTGCTGCGAGTATATGACCCGGCCCCTTTAACCCCTCGCAGCCCTCCGGCACGGAGCATACATTACCTGCTCGGCACCGTGGCTGTGTGAGAGGCTCCCGGCTCCCCTCGCTCCCCATCAGCCAATCAGTGCACGGCAGCTGATTGGCTGATGGCGACCGACGGGAGCCTCACAAAGCCGCGGCGCCGAGCAGGCAATGTATGCCCTGGGCCGGGGACTGCGGGTGGCCGGGGGTTAAACGGGCCGCCCTACATATCCGCAGTGGAATGAATATTTCACTGTGGATATGTAACCCCCATAGACCTTCACACTACATGGATCTGCAGCTGATTTCGCTGCAAACTCGCAGTGTAAAATCCGCTGCGGATCTGGTACGTGTGAAGGCACCCTAAAAGCAAACATTGTACAATGCTTTATTGGTGTTCTTTCATTCTGCTCTCTGCAAATAACCGATCCATGTATCAACACTTAAATATTATATCGTCTTCTGATACATAAAGCACCACTACTTACTATTATTATGCAAGTAGCCACAGTGTTTACAGTAGTTTCTGGAATAGGTTATGGTGTCTATTTTTATTTGTTTTTATATTGTGATGCAACTTTCATGCTACATCTTATAGCTGGGATAATGCGGCTGAGCTTATAACGGAATATCTGAAATATCGTGGGAAACCTTACCCAAGAAATGCCACAAACATGGATATTGTCAAGGTATGACTATTTCTCTTAATGTTTTTTTCCTAATGTATCTGTGTATACATCACTGTATGTTCTGTTCTAAAGAAGCATAAGCCATCTAATAGTCTTGCATAAATGTTTATTTTTATTTTTTTACAGGGATTTCTAAGTGAACAAGCATAAAGGCAATTGAAATGAAGTTTTCTGGATTGTGTCAACAAAGCAAAATGTAATCTAGTTCTTAGATCGTCCTCTTGCTATAGTCTCTTACTACTGTACTAATCTGTTGACACATAACTGAAGTGCCTGACTTTATGGCCTAAGAACTAAGTTATAAGCTGTCATTTCAAGACTGAACTTTAATAATTCAGTATCTTAAACATTAGTCTGTTCTCACTGACAAATGTATATACTGATTTCAAGCACTTACCATTCCCTCTTCTGTATTTATTTTGTTTGATATTTTCATATTTCATGTATGCCGTTATATTAATGTTGAAATAAATGATCTTTAAAAGTGTTCATAGGTCACCATACTGGATTACTTCTAGATAAAGCCAATGGACATAGGTGTTGTGTCTGGAAGGGAAGAAAAAAAACTGTCCCCTTCTTTTAGCAGGATGGAAGGTTAAACCATGGCAGTAGAGGAAAGAGAGACCAGGAGCAGGGGGAGAGACAAAGACAAGAGGGGAACAAGCAGCAAGAAAGAGGAATAAGAAGAGAGAGGGGAAAAAAGGTAGTCTAGTGCGGCAATGCCAGTGTTGCAGTCTCTTTTTTTTTTTTAACCGCGGCCCGGCAGGCCTGCTTAATGCCGGGCCGGTGCTAGGGAACAAACTGGAGCCATGTGCAGGAACCTAACCGCAGTTCAAAAAAAAGACCACAGCACCCATTCATGTAAAAAAAAAAAAAAAACCCACACAAAGTGATGTATATAGTGGTACATTCAATTTACTAGAGCTTTATATTCATCCATTTCCGTGAATTGGTCCCAGTGGAACCACATATGAAAGAACCGAGCAAAACAGTCACACATCTGGGCTGCGAGGCCTTCCGTGTGTCTGATATCCACAACCTTTCTTAACCATATGGATATGTGGAGGGCATCTGACCAAGTGACATAGGATAGAATGACAGTATGTGTAATAGAAAAAACGGCAGCTGAAAGTCTGTAGAGATAGAAGCTAATCGCCACACCTCCTTCCAAAAAGGGATCCGTTTTGGACAGCTCCACAAGGTATACAGGAACGAGCCTTTATACCCACAGTTCCTCCAACACAGCAGTGAGATATCAAGGAAGATCCTGCGGAGAAGAGTAGGAACACTGTACCATCTGGAAAGCAGCTTGTACCCCGCTTCCTGTAAGTAGAAGGGCATTGAAGAGGAGTGGGTGTATGTGAAGATAGCGAGAGGCCCAGATCAGTTTCCCTTGTGTACTATTTATTCTTTTAATTTATGTCATGATCTTGGTTGACGTTGTGTAAGGCCAGTGTCCCACAAAGGCAATGAGCACCAGCTATCATATCTAATAACTGTGTGGCAGCAAACAGCAATGGTGCAAAAATGCATGAATATTCTGTTCTGAGGCAGTAAAGGTTAAAGGTCACGTGTCACCTAAATTTTCTTTTACTGATTAGAGTCAAATACTAAAACTTGTTCTTTTATTCTAATCTTTCTATTTTCTAACTAATTTTTTTATTTCACTTTTTGTACATTGTTATAGGGGCGGACATCTTGCCTGAGCTGTTCTTAACAGCATTTAGTGACATGCTTCACAGCAAGACTCATAAAGATAGACAATAATAGACAGACTCTGTCCCCTTGACATGGATGTGAAACATTACTAAGCGCGCTCTGTGACCTGTGAAGAGGTCATTCCACAGGGAGCTGCTATTGTCTCCTCTACTGGTGTCACATGACGCTGCAATGCTGTACAGATCACTTTTCAGCAGCCTCCTCTTATCACCACAGACACAACAGGAAGTCTCAGCTTAGTTTAAGCCGCAGTGGTAAGAATGAGAACTGCAAGATCTCAGCACTATTTTATAATAATATGCATTTTGTTACTCGTATGATAGTCCATTAAACTGTCACTGTCGTTTAATTTTTTTTGCAGAAATCAATAGTACAGGCGATTTTAAAGTGATTGTACCACCAGGCCCAGGCTAAAGCACTGGAGGCGGGCCGACCAATCCCCAGTGGGAAGAAACCCCAGCCCCTCCATGATGTCACTCGATTAGAATCAATGGAACCCTATCATAGAGGGGTGGGGTTTTCCTCCCACTAAGGGTGGGTCGGCCGCCTCCAGTGCTTCAGCCTGGGCCTGGTGGTACAGTCACTTTAAGAAACTTTGTAATTGGGTTTATTAGCCAAAAAAGCATTTTTATCACGAAACAGCAGTTTGAAGCTCTTCCCCCTGTCTTCATGGTTTTCTTATGGAGAGAGGAGGGGTGGAGGGAGATGAGGCACCAAAACAGGACAACAAAGAGTTAATTTACAGCTACATCACCAGGCTATCTCCTCTGACAGTCAGCACTTACCTCTGAATACCGGCTTCACACAGCTTCCCACTATGTAATCCTTTGTTCTCTGCTCTCTGCTGCCAACTCATCTCCCTCCTCCCCCTTTCCCTCTCTATAGAACAAACAGGGACATGTCTCATGCAACAAGACACAATTTCCTGATATTTTGCAGTGACTGGGAAAGTGGAGGCGGGGGGGGGGGAGAACCTAGGAAAAGTCTTTCTGAATGCAGATAATGGCATATTTGCCTTATAAACCCAATTACAAAGTTTCTTAAAATCGCCTGGACTATTGATTTCTGCAAAAAAATAAAATAAAAAAGAGTGACTCTTTACAAAAAATATTTAACATAAAATCATTATTTATACAATGTCATTTCCTGACGGCACATTCCCCTTAAAGCCTACAATACATGGTTTGGCATCACATAGGTGATTTATGACATGACGGGCATCTTGTAGATTGGAGAGGAAACGTGATGGGGTTTATTCGGTATGCTGCTCACAGGTAATTGTTTTACTCGTTCCTTGCTTTTTGGTAAATCCGCATGACTCTCGTGAAACGTCTCGAAAAACGGGACTCGAAAAGTAAACGACCAATGGGTTAAGCACACTGCTCAAATACGTGAGTGTCAAAGAGGCTCCGAACACCAGACTGGAGATGTCGAATAACTTACACATCATTAACTGTTTAGAGAGAATCACTATTAGGGTCAACACCGTACTAGGGAGAAAACAGAGAATGAAGATGAATGCTACCAATGTCATGGATTTCATGGTTCTCCTCATTTTGCCGCTCTTGTCCTGGCATCTTCTGAGCTGTTTAATAATAAATGCTGTACAGAGCAATATGACAAAGAGGGGGATTATCAGCTGAACCGCAAAGAACACATAATGCCAGATTATTATTACATTTCTATCCCAGTTTAGGTTGAAACTCTCGCAGAGCGTTTTGTTGGCAATTTCCCCTATGATCAAATGTGATGTTGCTAAAATGTAGGACGTTAAAGTTATTATAATACTCCAGAGCAAGACCGAGATGAGGAAACCTCCCGGCATGGTCTTCATTGTGTTCATTTGGTTGTACGGGTGAACGATCATGAAATAGCGATTCACTACGACTGCTGTTAAGAAGAAGATACTTCCTGTACGATTAAGAGATATCATGAAAAGCATAATCCTGCAGGGGATGTCACCAAAGTACCAGTTTTTACCATTCAGGTAGTATTTTGCCCGAAAAGGAAGACAAATAATTAGGAGGAAATCTGCAAGGGACACATTGAAGAGATAGAGTGTGCTGGTGTTCCAGGAATGGAGGCGGAAAAAGAAAATCCACATAATTACACAGTTTCCAAACAACCCAAAGCAGAACTCCACCGATACCGCTACTCCCAGCGCTGGGGACAGGTTTGCGTCCTTGAAGAAGCATGTACGTGATGAGTTCATAGTTAATATCTAAAAGGAAAGGAGAGAGTTAATGTAAGCTTCTAAAATATGGGGACAGATTAGTTGCAATATAAGCTAACTGGTGAGCTCCCGAGATGCTATGGCGAAGGAACGGCCTGTCACTTGCTAGATGGTGAGGTGGTAGCCGGACCCTGAGATGTTGTGTCATGACGCCAGTGCTGGTTGGGCACACCTGCTTTTAGTTTAAAGGGCCAGTTACACCTTGTTCCCCTGTGGACAGTGACCTGCGTGTTGCTACGAGGTCCCTTGGGCTGTGATCACGGTGGGCCAGAGTGGTGTAGTGACCCTCCTGGACTATTGGTACCGCCACCCACAGAAAGGGGAATTGTCCCAAAGATATAGTGTCGGTGTGAGGCGAAGAGTCTCTTGATCATAAATAATCTGTTTACTTTAAAGTACTTGTGTGCAGCAGGTAATACAACTTTCCCTTGACAGGATATGGTTCTCTTGATAAGACACTTGATAAGTAGAGCACTGGATATTTCACACAGTAAAACACTTGATAATGCAACATCCAGTTCTGTGATAGGAGTACAGTCGTGCTGACTAAGTTGCGAGTTGAGGGATACAAAGAATCAGAGAAGCAGAGAGGAGGGTGTCGTGAGAGTCCCAACCCAAGTAGTACTGTGCTTTGCCGGGATGTTGGAGGATAAGGTAGAAGAATACTTGAAAGAAGAAGAGGAGAATACCTGTGCCTGTGTTATGACCTTTTAGTCTTCGCACCACCTTATGCCCACTAGATTTGGGGGACCCGTCCTAGAGGGTGACACAGGGCCCAGACCTTGTTACCTGGGATGAGCGGAATGCTGAGTGTTCTCTAATGACAACCACGCTGCGAGATAGAGTTCTTAGGCTCTTAGCAACTTTACTCTATCCGGATCAGTTCCTAGCTTACTGCTGTCTGATGATACTGTCCTGCACTGTGACTCTCCTTGTCCACAGCGTGGGTTGGGGTTATCTCTGACCTGCCCTCTCCTGTAAGAGTTCTAACACTGCATAGTGTTGTGTAGAGTAGACTGAGAAGAAACTGTTAGCTGTGTCTTGTCTTGCTTCCTACCCATATGGGGTTCTAACTAAGACTCACTTGAGAAAGGCGGACCACGCCGAAACGCGTCCTGTTTATCCTTTACGTGCACCTCTTTATGGAATAAAGAATCTAATTGCAAAGTTATGCTGAGTGAGTGCCGGGAATCTAATTCATTGAATTTACGTATTTGTCCACGTTGCACCGCACGCCAGAGTGCCGGCATCTTGTACACATCACTTGCGGTTGGGGACCTGGCAGAGGGCCAGGGCCCAGAGGGACCACTGTAGGGAGCTTTCGAGCATGCGTCCTTCCTCTCCAATGTCCAGCACAAAAAGCTCCCACACTTCCTCCACCCATGTGACTATCCTTTCTCAGCGTATGTAAGGTGCGCTGTGAGTGGGTGAAGAGTGTATCAGAAGAAGTAAAGAGAGAGTTGATAGGACAGAAGAAGAAAAGACTCCTATACTTTCACAAAATCAGGTGACATACAAATAAACAATAACCTTTTACACATGTCAGCTGTGCAGCATTTGAGCACACACACCTATATCACTACATTCATCACCACTTACTAACAACAAGTACAGGCTTTTATGAAGGGTGTAACAAATAACACACGTGGTGGGACACCACACTAACAAATAGAGAAAACAAGCTTTAAAGGGGTTATCACAAGATTAAAAGCTGTTCTCTATCCACAAGATCCCTATTTGACTGCTGGGAACCCTCCCCTCCAATCATGAAAATGGAGATTATTTTATCCCCAGGTGAATGGAGGCATGGTCGGCCACCCTCACTCTCTATGGGACTTAAAGAGGTTCACAAAAAAAAAATTCTTTCAAATTAACTGGTGCCAAAGATTTGTAATTTACTTCTATTAAAAAAATCTCAAGTCTTCCAAAATCATTGACTGTCGGTCATGCATCGCTCCGTGTAGGGATGTGTGGCCAATGGCTAATAGATAACAGTGTAAAAATAATAAAGTTTATACTTACCTGTTCTTCTCTGTTGTCCTGCAGCCTTTTGCCCATGTTTCCTGCTCACCGCTGACGTTTTTGGTTCCGTCTCTTCAGTTACAGGCCACTCAGCCCATCACTAGCTGTGGTCTGTCCTGTCTCAGCCAGTGATTGGCTGAGCAGCCTGTCACTCAAGTGATGGGGCTAGGTCAGTGTCAGTGATGGAACAAGGGCAATGGGGGAGAATAGGGAAGTGTAAACCTTATTTTTCTTGTAAAAAGCAACATGTCTGTGTAGTCCTGCCGCGCTATTATCAAGCTGTGTAATAGATCGGCACACGCTTACAGTGCAGGGTTGGGCCCTAAGTTGCAGAAACAAAAACACAGAGAAAATGCTAAAGACTTAAATCTTATCCCAATGATTTTACTACACTGCTAAATACTGCTCTAGAACGTCCTCTATGCTGCTTGTGGTGACATGCTATAGACACAGCTTATCCCAAACAGTTCATTTGTGGGTTAGTGATCATTTAAATGCTCGCTGTCAGCTGCTTTTTAGTTTATGATATAAGCTGCGGGCATGGGCAGATAACAGCAAAACAATCAGACATACTGAACACACATGGACAAAATGTTGGTACCCGAACAGCTTGATCTCAGAATAACCCTCCCAGCATTACAAAGTAGTTACAATGTTGCAGATAAAGCCTGCCAGGGACTTGTTTACATCAGCTGTCTCGGAAGGGAGGAGGGGAGAAAGACAGAACAGCTCACACAGATTTTTGTGTCTTCAGCAGAAAGCAGCAGCTGAGAACTGGGGGAAGGAGACTGAATAGATAACAAGTATGGAAGGAATTGCTAGGCTGCATTCCCACGTTCCGTGATCCTGACGGATCACGGACGTGGAATGCATGTACCGGAGTCCCCCCGCGCCCATACAGCATCTGTAATTAGATGCTGGGAGCGGGGGAGACTGTATTCATAAGCGCCGCGCTGCACTGAAGCAGCCGCACGGTGCTGTTACTACAGCGCGGCGCTTATGAATACAGTCTCCCCCGCTCCCAGCATCTAATTACAGATGCTGTGCGGGCGCAGGGGGACACCAGTACATGCATTCCACGTCCGTGATCCGTCAGGATCACGGAACGTGGGAATGCAGCCTTAGTCTCACCATGGGCAGCAACAGATCAAAAGTTATGTTTGACCGGAATGCCCCTTTAATGCTTAAAATAAAAATTTATATTACCATCTGCATAATGCAAACTGTTGGAAGTTACATGCTTATAACTGCATCAAGATCATCGCCTTTTTGTTTTCCTTTCTGCCTGTGGACTGGGGCATGCTGTGACATTTGAGGAAGAGGGAGGACCCCTGAAATGTCACTGCATGCCCCAATGGAAGGCAATGACTCAGATTTGGCTGGAGGCTAGGAACGACAGCTATGCATCACTGCTGATGGTCACCCTTCATTAATCTTATGACATCAGGTTAAGGCCCAGTAAGCAGTGCTATCATCTGCTCCCCAGATTTTTTTTATGAACTTAAAGGGGTAGTTCAACACAAAATGTTCCCTTTTAAATGAACTGGTGCCAGAGAGTTGTAATTTATTTCTATTAAAAAAAACTTGTCTTCCAGTTCTTATCAGCTGCTGTATGTCCTCCTGCAGGAAGTGGTATATTCATTCCTGACACAGTCTGACACAGTGCTCTCTGCTGCCACCTTTGTCCATGTCAGCAACTGTCCAGAGCAGCAGCAAATCCCCATAGAAAACCTCTCCTGCTCTGGACAGTTCCTGACATGGACAGAGGTGGCAGCACTGTGTCACACTTGGGAGAATACACCCCTTACTGTAGGACATGTAGCAATAAGTACTGTAAGACAACATTTTTTTAAAATAAGTAAAATACAAATCTCTGGCCCCAGTTCATTAAAAAAAAAAGTGATGTTATAAGTTACTGTGCAGTATAGCAGCATGTGGTGTATAATGTATAGTAACTGTATAACCCTGATAACACAGCAGCTGGATATATGACATATAAGTTACTGTACAGTATAGCAGCATGTGGTGTATAATGTATAGTAACTGTATAACCCTGATAACACAGCAGCTGGATATGTGATATATAAGTTACTGTACAGTATAGCAGCATGTGGTGTATAATGTATAGTAACTGTATAACCCTGATAACACATCAGCTGGATATGTGATATATAAGTTACTGTACAGTATAGCAGCATGTGGTGTATAATGTATAGTAACTGTATAACCCTGATAACACAGCAGCAGTTTGTAGATACAGGATGGAACTGCAGATCCCTATAAATGCAGTAGCCTAGTACAACAGGCTAAAATAGAGAAGCAGGGCTGCTGTCAGAGGTCTGTGTGGTCACCTGACAATAATGGGGAAGGGGTGTGTGTTTAGCATGGACCAATTAGGAAGTGAGAATCACAGAGCTGAGCAGGAGGACAGAGACAGAAACTTTTCTAAATAGCAGTGTGAATGGCTGAGTGTGAGTGCAGACACATTATAGCAGCAGTGTGTATAGCTGAGTGTGAGTGCAGGCACATTATAGCAGGAATGGAGAGGATGGGAAACACAAGGGCTAACAGAGACTGCAGGGAGAATGAAGGAATAAGAAGGGCAGATGTGGGCACCGTATAGCAGCACACTCTGTCCGGGGACAGAGGGGTTACCTCCACAGTCCTGTCCCCTGATGCAAGCCCCAGCCTGAAGTGGATCTGCTATGATTTTTAAAGTTAAGGGAGACTTCCTGGGTCAGAGTACAGCGCTGTAGACCCTGCTATGCAGATCATACCCCCCCCACACACACACACTCCGCGTCCCACCCAGTACAGGGAGCTCTTAGACCAAAGCAATGCTCTTAAACCAAGTTACAATTTTGAACAACTGTGAACTCTTCTTGCAAAGCGCTCTTAATCCAAGTTATTCCTAAACCAAGGTACCACTGTATGTGTGTATATTTTATCCATCAGAGACCTTACACTTTGTAGACTCCTTTGACCATAAGTAAATAAATGATACTTACGTTGTGAGCGCCCTTGAGGCTTCTTGACTGGTAACCTTTCAGTGCGGATCTCTCGTAGTCAGACTAATAGCAGCTTCATTATAACATGTATTATAAATCCTACGGGTAAGTTTTACATCGTTTTTTTTATTTTTATTATCACTATTGACATGACTTTCAACAAACAAGACAAAGTTCTCCAAAAATCCATTCTTGTTCTGAAATGTTAGCGGTGACTCCAGCTGTCAGATATATACGATTTCTCTTATATATTTAAATGGAGACTGAACAAACAGGCCCGATTTCTATCCTGGAAGAACATTAACGATAAAATGTTTAAATGCCCTTTTATTATATGTACTTAGGGTATTAAGCCTCGTCCTGCAGATATGCTGTGGCACAAATACTCTATACTAGAACACCTGCTATCTCGCTGTATAGATGTCTCCAGGTTAGAGTTGCCTTTGTTTCACCATACTGACATGAGAATAATATTTACATTACAGGATTGTGATCATAAATGGAGCGTGTACAGCGCGTCCCCACCGGGTGAAAGGTACCGTGCATATGGCTTTACTTTTGTCTCCTCTCGCATGATAGAATATTGATTGGACTTGTAATCACTTTGCAGATATTGATACCTTGTTAATCTAAACCAAAACTAATAACTTACCTTCATAGATAGTAAAGTGTTGAAAAGAATAAATTATCTGTTATAAACCTTTACATTTAAACCAGGGGTAGGGAACCTTGGCCCTCCAGCTGTTGCAAAACTACAACTCCCATCATGCCTGGACAGCCAAAGCTAAAGCTTTGGCTGTCCAGGCATGATGGGAGTTGTAGTTTTGCAACAGCTGGAGGTCCGAAGGCATCCCTGGTTTAAACCTTTAAAGTCTTCTTACTTTAAATTTAGTGCTTGACCAACAAAGTCTTCTGAGCTGTGAAAGATAAATAAGTTTTAAGGAACCACCAAACTAGTCATCACGCAGGATGACTCACGTAAGAGGAAGTCACGTCCTTTCTATTCCTCAAGCAGATGGTGACTGATAGCCGTAGTCGTGTTTTATTGATTGTGGTTATTGGCTATGTACAAATCTACATCAAGTTCTTTCAGAAGGACCATCTAGGTATATTATACATTTTAAGGCTATGTTCACACTACATAAAAATACGTCCGTTAGTGCTATTGGCAACAGCGGCCGTACTTTGCACATGTATGCACATTGCCTCTCCTCCTATGGGATCCCGACCGGACCGTATACACATGGTATACTCTCCGGCCGGGATCCAATGCGGGACCGCAAAGAACTGATATTGTCAGTTTTCTGCGGCTGCAATTAAAAGAATTGCGTCCGCAGAAAGACCTGTCAGTTCACACAATGAAGCGAGCGGCTCTGGCTGTGCCGGAAAGATCATCGGGTGGAGGGGTCGTCTTTATGCCGCTCACCCTGCAGCAAAACTGACACGTTATTTATGTTTGGTACATAAAGTCATCACAATTATAGCCATAGGCAATGTACAGTATATAACTTTCATTTTATTTTACTGCTTTTAAAAAATTAAAGCTTAAAGTATTTATTATTGTGCTGTATTCCCATCCTTATAACTCTTTTATTTTTTGGTCTTTGGCGCTATATGAGGCTTTTTTCTAGTATTATCAGTACTTTTTATTGGTATCTTGCTTGTGTATATACAACTTTGACCATTTCCTCTTCAAATTTTTCCGGATTTGATGTGAAGAAAAAATCTACAATTTTGCTCTTTGACGGATTTCTGGGCTTACGCTGTTTACTGTGTTGCATCAGAAATTATTTAATATTTTGGGCAATTCCATACAAGCTTATAGCAAATATGTTATTATTATTATTATTATTATTAATTATGAAATGGGAAAGGGGGGGTTTCAACTTTTAATATGGGAAGGAATTTTTTATTGATGAAAACTTTTTTTTTTTTTGTCCCTGCACTAATTTGTAGTGTAGATGAGTTTAATAAGCAATAGCATGATTATTTAAAGGGATCAATTCAGTACATATGTACTGCATTGATCTATGTTGTCTGGGCTCGATTGTTAGAGGTTGCAGAATCGCCAAGCCGGGATCAGCGTCATAATGTCACTGAGGCCTGGGCTAAGTGTAACAGATTGGCTTCCCTCAGTTGTATTGTTGGAAGCTGGCCACTAGGGTCCTGCCCCCCCGTACTGTATTTTCTTATATACAACACACAGGGGTAGGATTCCTCTTGCTATACAGTACACAGGGGGACGGGACCCTTCTCTAAATCAGAGCAGGTGTATGGGAACTGCAGTACTTAGACAGTCCTGCAGGTCACAAAACAATCGTTGGCGGAAGCTGAGGGGCCTGTTTTGCCCAAAACTGCTGCCGTTCAATGGAAGATGTGTAATACAGAAAGAAAACAATACCTTTATTTTATTGGTTATATTACAAAGTAATATACATTTATTAAAGCAATGTATTAATTAAAAAAAATTATCTCCTATCTAAAGAATTAGTTTAATAGACACTGTCATTTCCAGAAAAGTTTGAACAAAATATCAAGAGTTTGGATCAGTTGGGTTAAGTTGGTAAATCAAAACTTTTAATTTGGTGCTGCCCAGGGAGAAAACATAACTAACCTGCTATTCTTACCTTTCAGTGTTCCCCAAATGTCCTCCTAAAGCCCCTATTAAGAGGGGCGATCTGTCAGGTCCGCACTCGCTTGCTCCTCGTTCCCCCGCTTGCAGATTGACACAGTATACAGTACAGCAGTGGATGGATAATAGAGCTCAATGTCCCCAAATGCATCATTTGTTCTGTCAAAGCTAAGCCCTCTGAACAATGTAGTTTAAAGAATATAATAAAATAAGCAGTAGCTGTACAAATCCTTTTGATGCCTTCATTGACTCCAAACAGACACGTATAAGATGCGGATAACTAAAAGCAGACTCCAAACAGTGTACAAGGTAACAGGCAGTTTCATACAGTGGCTTGTGCTTCTACTGACCGTGCAAAACCGCCTATTACCTTGTACCCTCTTTGGCTTCTACCCACAGTAATCCGCACCTTATTCGTGTCAATTTGCACAAAATAAAGAGTCAATGAAAGCATCAAAAGGAGTGCAGCTACTTCTTCTTTTATTGTAGTTGCTGCGTTCTCACTGCATTCGCACCTCCCAGCTCTCCCAACACATCCTCACCTGACACCTATTGCTGTAGTGCCGACTACACTGACTTTACTTGTATTATATTTTAAGGTTTGTTCTAAACTCTATACTATAAGAAAACAATGTATGCCATGGAATAAGCTGATGTATACTTTAGTCAATGAATTCATATTAACTCAATAGCTGCACATGTTGAAGCAATTAAAGTAGAGAATCATTAATGCAACATTGTAATTTTTTTTTAACAAAGAATACAATATAGTATCAGCTCAGTGCTACCAAATGCATCTTGTTCTGTAAAAAAGAAGCAATCTGAAAAGTATAAAGGCATTAAATGTTTGTTCTACATGTCTTGAGTGTCATTGAGACCCCCCAGCAATATTGATAATGGGACCCCAATAGCTTTGTTTGGAATGGAGTGGTGACTTGCATCGCTCTGTTCGTCTGTCTTTGGTAGCTCCATAAACAATGAATGATGTGGAAACTGTCATAGGTGTCTCACTGCTCCATTCATTGTCTATGGAGCTACTCAAGACAGCCAAACAATCCAATGCAAGTCACCACTCCATTATAAACAAAGCAATCGGGGGCCCATTCTTAGGATCTGACACTTACACCCTATCCTGCGCATAGGACATAAGTTAAGTCGGAATACCCCTTTAAATAAAACTGACAAATTATTTCAGGAACGAACCCTCAAACGAAGAAGAGTTTCTCCAATTGGCTGGATCTCTTCATCCAACGTTGGCCTGCGAACACGTAACATTGTTGGTATTGGTTGGATTTGCGTCTGACTCGGATTCAGGTTGGTTTGAACACTTCATGATCCTCTTGTAAAATACGTTGAATGAAGGGCTGGAGAAGAAGTAAACCAAAGGGTTGCACATACTGTTCATATATGTTAAGCAAACCGTCACATAAAACGCCATGTCGATGGTTTTATATATGCTGCAGTCGTTGCTTTGTGGAGAGGACAAGAGGCTTAAGATTCCAATCCTGGTTGTCACGCTTGGTAAAAAACATACGAAGAACACGATTCCAACCGAGATGATGCATTTGACGGCTTTTTTGATCTTTGAATCCCGGTCCAGGTTCCTCTGTCTGAGTTTCCATATGATGCTATAAGAGCAAAAAAGAACAATGCACAAAGGGAGAAAAAACTCCAGAATGAAGAACAGGTCGTGCCAACAGGAGTGAGCGGGACACACCATAAAGCTGTCACAATTTATATTGCTGGATAGGTCTCCTCCAAAATGGTCTTCGGTGAGAATGAAGGAAGTCATTGCAATTGCTGTAAGCCACACGGCACCGGAGATCATGGCGGCAGACTTGGTGGATAAGGAATTGAGTTTATTATACGGATGAACCACCTTAAAATAGCGATCCAGTCCAATCAGAGTGAGGAAGAAGATGCTGCCTGCCCTGTTCAATGAGAGCATGAAAAGAATAATCCTGCATGGGACGTCTCCGTATATCCAGTGCTTCTGCCTCAGATAATAGTCCGTTCTGAACGGCAGGCAGATGATGAGAAGGAAATCAGCCATTGACAGGTTGAAGAGATAGACGGTGCTGGCCTTCCACGACTTCATGTGGAAGCAAAATGCCCATAAAGCGATGGAGTTAAAAACAGATCCCAACATAATTGTAAGAATTAGTACGGGAGGAAGGAGATAGAAAAGAACAGGTTCCTCAAAGGTACAGCAGCTGGAGTTGCTTCTGTTCAGGTGGTTCTGAACTCCTTCATGTGTCATTATTTGGACGTTGTCGGATTTGGGAACGAATGGCGAAAGAATACGGAGAGCCGACCTCAAGCCAGAGAAGAGAAAGTCATTTAGTGACTAACCTAAGGGTGAATATACAGTAATTAGCTAATAGCCTGTGCGTTTCTGCATATGACTCATTTAGGAGATTACAGCTCAATGAAACCACACTAGTGGTTTGCAGTCATTCGAGCAAACCTTTTTTTTTTTTTTTTTTTTTCAACATGAATACCTAAATTAAAAAAAAAAAAAAAAAAAAAACAAGTACGGTGAGTAAATTTCACATGTAGCTAGGTAACATGATTACCTGGACAGTACCTTAAAGTATATTACAGGGGATGAATAATTTAAAGGGGTTATCCAGCGCTATAAAAACATGGCTGCTTTCTTCCAGAGACAGCACCGCTCTTGTCTCCAGTTTGGGTGCAGGTTTTGTTATGCTGCGTTTACACAGAGCGATAATTCGTCCGAAGGTACGATTAACAATTTCGAAGTAACGATTTTTTTTTATTTATTTATTAACGATATATCATACGAAAAAATCGTTTTGCGATCGCTTAAGCCTATAGGTTAAATCGGTGAATGACTGTTTACACGGAACAATCTGCGAATTTTTTGCGAACAACCAATGACAATTTGGCAACATGTTCAAAGATCAAAATGAACTATTTCTCGCTCGCCGCTTGATCATTCGCTGCGTTTACACGTATGATTATCGTTCAAATTCGATCGTTATAGTGCAAACTCGGCCGATAATTGTTCCGTGTAAACGCAGCATTACTATGTTCCATTGAAGTGAATGGCACTTAATTGCAAACTACACCTGATCTGCAGACGAGCGGTGCTGTCTCTGGAAGAAAGTGCAGACAAAACAAAAAGTGCAACAGCAACCTACAGGTGCAAGTGCTTACCGTACATACTCCCCCCGGCATATATACAATAACAAACCTGTTCTATAGATATTTAAAAATGAGGATCTTAGCAAACTATTTGATCAAACCAGTGTACTATGTCACCGCATTAAGGTGTCCTCAGAGACATGGTCCTGGCTTGCTAAGATCCCATTTTTTCAGTATCTACAGAGCAAGTTTTTATTGTGTGTATGGCGGGGGGAATATGTACAGTAAGCACTTGCACCTGTAGGTTGCTGTTGCACTTTATTTTTTTTGTCTGTACTTAAGTCACATGCAGTGTGCTACCTAGAGTGTGAACAGAGGCATAAAGGTGCTGCCAATTTCTTTATTTGTTTCTTGGAAGAAAGTGGCCATGTTTTTGTAGCGCTGGATGACCCCTTTAAGCTTCCTGACTTACAGTTTTTTTTAATTAAAGGGATAATTGTCATTATACGCCCTTTACGAACAGGGTTTTTTTATTTTAAACACCCACTATCCCCCGGACCCAGATATCAGACAACGGAGAAGGAAACCACAGACAGCTCACTTCATCTGATTCATTCTACTGGAGGAGAAACAAGTCAATGTCGATTCCCTAAACACTCAGCTAAATGAAGCAGTGAACACGCATGAGAACAATCCACTATAAGAGACAGGGGAAAAAATCTGGAGCAGCTTGTGTCAGGAATCACTGCTCATCTGAAGGAAAGAAAACACGTACATGAACAAAGGTTAAAATAGAATTTTTGGACAATACTCCTAACTCAATACCTTCTGAAGGACAGGACAGAGGTGCAGAACCAATAAGTAGCTAATACACGGCCCGACCACTATAGTAAATGAGCATTGATCGGCGCTTGTCGTTTATTGAGTCTATTACATACACATATATATTTGGTTAGCGATGTCCGCGAAGCCCTTTTTTTGGTAAAGTTCATACATTCCCTCTCCATGCACCCCGGTGTTCTCGTTGCTCCTGCCCGCAGCTGTCGGTGCAATTTCAGAAATGACAGGACACTCGGCCAATCACTGACAGCGGTGGTCCCTTCCCTTCCAGTGATTGGCTGAGCTTCCTTTCACTTCAGAAACCAGCTCTAAAGTTACACCGGAGGCTGCAAAAGGGCTATCCCCAAAGCCATTAATGGAGCTGCTTTTAAAGAAAGGGCTGTCCTTCCATCCAAACCATGAATCAAGGTAGAGGGAAATCTGACTAGACTGGTGAGAAAGGAGGAAACATTGTGGTAATGACGCAAAAGCAGCATTAGGAAATGTGTGTAGGTATTCTGGAGGCGTTATATGTGAGGAACATTCTGGAAAGGCAGGTAACAGATCAGCTAATAAGTAATTCAGAATTCCCATTCATTCACACAAAGCTGTCATTACAGCATCCCAAAGATCCTCAAGGTGCCATCCAGTAGTGTCAGACCTTTGGTCGTTTGATCGTCTGTTGCAGGTTGGTACCCCCTGATGATTGCTAATTTCTGCATAAGAAACATGTTGGGCTGTATGTAGAATTTATTCTATGTTTCAGATATTGGGACAATTGTCATGGATAAAGGATGGAAAGCCATAACAAACTTCTATACTGGCCATTATGCATAAACTATTGTTATTGTGTAAGCGGCAGTAGCATGAATTCTGATTGGAAACAATTGGATGTACACTACTAATTCCTATGTCTAAGAATCTATGCAATTAAATGGAACCAATCTGTAGAATTATGCAAATATGGTTCCCAGCAGCAGAGTATAGACTACTGTGCAGCTTGCGGAGCATATACCAGCCGCGTCTACAGCAATAGCTAACATCCTTTAAACAATTTTTTAAACTACTAAAAAAACCCAGTTGAGAAGATTTTATTATCTTTCGAGCCTGACAAAGTCCTTGGCTCTTTCCTGTTTGTATGTAAATGTTGAGGTAAATCTCACTATTTTTAACACTTCTTGGCGACAATTCTGGGTTTTCCTTGTTCCTTGTTTACTGGTCAGCAGCTGCGTGTAACATAGCGAACCTTATCAATGGTTCTGGATGAGATGTTTACCTGTAGAAGGAGCATATATACCAGATTGTTACATGTGTAAAGGATGTTTCTGTAATGGCACGTGGCTGTCTCCGTTACCCTTTACCTACTCTTAAGTCGCACTGCCCTGTGATCATCCCCCTCTCTTTCCGCCTGCTTGTCCTCTGGTAGTTCCTCTTGCTCTGAGCTGGCCTCCTGGAGGATTGGGCTCCCTCTAGTGGCTGGTATGCGCCTTTCCACCTGTATTTATAAGCTCAGCCCGCAGGCAGGAAGAGCACCTAATCCCGACTCCAGCGCTCCTTTAGTTCTTCAGTCGGTGGCGGCGAGGTCCTTCCCTGAGGGTAGCAACCTGCAAGTTTTCCACAGCAAAGTCCAACCAGTGGGTGTTGGGGAAAACCGGGAGCTCCTAAGACTCCGCTCCTCGGGAAGGAACGCCAGCTCTCCTCTGTGATCCAGGGGATCCACCTCCTTGTGCTTGGACCATCCATTACAGTTACATTAGCAGGGGCATGGTCGGCCTTTATCGTAGCTGAGTCACTGTGACAGTGTCTGATCAGTGCTGTATTCTCTTACACACCGATCCTGGGCCCACATGGAATGGGACTGGAGGACTGATTCACATAGATAGGGCAGCAGTAGGGTCACATAGATAGGGCAGCAGTAGGGTGACATTTATCTTATCTGTGTAGGGAAGAAAAATTGTCCCTGAATGGCAACCAGAGAGATTCTGCCTCTAAGACCCAATAAGAATCAGCTACATCGTTTTTTTGTTTGCATTAGTTTTAATGTTTCTTCCGCAGTGTTTTCTCTAAACATTTTCCAAAATAATTAACCACCATCACAGCAGATTCTCATGTATTTATATATAGCTTTTACATTGTTGCTCTGCATCACATTCTGGTGGTATTGTGCTGAGGGGTACGCTTTTTTTTTTCTCTTTCAAATCAACTGGTGTCAGAAGATTATACAGATTTGAAACTTACATCAATTAACAATCTACCAGTACTTATCAGCTGCTGTATGTCCTGCAGGAAGTGGTCAATTATTTTCAGTCTGGCACAGTGCTCTCTGCTGCCACCTCTGTCCATGTCGGGAACTGTCCAGAGCAGCAGCAAATCCCCATAGAAAACCTTTCCTGCTCTGAACAGTTCCTGACACGGACAGAGGTGGCAGCAGAGAGCACTGTGTAAGACTGGAAAGATTACACCACTTCCTGCAGAACATACAGCAGCTGATAAGTACTGACAGACTTGAGATTTTTAAATAGAAGTGAATGATGAATCTATATAACTTTCTGAAAACTGTTGATCTGAAAGAGAAAAACAAATTGCTGGCGTGCCACTTTAAAGCCAGTAAGCTATCTTTGCTGTTGTTATATTTAATGTAATAGGTAAGGCCAAATTATTTTGGATGGCAGATGGAACTGCTGAAGTTGTGTAAAATCATTACCGCTACTACCCAACCTACACTGGACACAGTAGGGGATGTGCGTATCCCAATGTTCCCATATTCAAGGTAATACGTCTTCCTGTTAATTCATTTTGAAAAAACAGTAGAATATCGGTATAAATATGTACAGTGGTACCTTGGCTTAAGAGTAACTTGGTTTTAGAATGTTTTGCAAGAAGAGATCACAGTTTTTCAAAATTGTGACTTGGTGTAAGAGCATTGCTTTGGTGTAAGAGCTCCCTGTACTGGGTGGGAGGGGAGTGGAGGAGGGGGATGGTCTGTATAGTGGGGTCTACAGCCCTGTACTCTGACCCAGGAAGTCTCCCTCACCTTCCAAATCATTGCAGATCCACTTCCTTCCTACTTCATGCTCCGTGCAGTCTGTCAGCCCTTGTGTTTCCCATCCTCTCCATTCCTGCTATAATGTGCCTGCACTTACACTCAGCTATACACACTGCTGCTATAATGTGCCTGCACTTACACTCAGCTAAACACACTGCTGCGAATGAACGAACGGAAAGGACTACATGCTCTTCGTCGCAATTCACACATTGTGATTCGTAACTCAGTGGTTGTGTTGGATCGTGGGTTATACGAACGGGAAATTCTGCACATGCTTTCTGATACACGTACTTACAGACCTGTGTCGTATAATCCCACGAATACAGTTAAGGACAAACTCAAAGGTATACTGAAAATTGGCTTGAATATACAGGTAATCAATCAGAAACAACATGATTATTTTTATGTAGAACACCCACTCATTCCTGTATTCCATGCATTACCTAAAGTTCACAAAGATATGTTTCCACCCCCTCTACGACCAATCATTTCTGGGGTTGGTTCCTTATGTGAACGCTTATGCTCATGGTTAGACAGTCTCCTTCAACCATTGGTCACACGTATTCCAGGATACATCAGGGATAGTAAGTCTCTTCTGGCTATTACTGATCGCATCCCCTGGCATGAATCGTGCATGTGGATGTCATGTGATGTATCTGCACTATATACCTGCATCCCTCACCATCTTGCCCTACAATCTCTTTCTTTCCATTTGAATAAGTATAGCAACTAGGCAGATCCACTGAAACAATACATGCTAATAGTCACAGAATTTTTGTTGACACATAACTTTTTTTCTTTTAAGTCATATTATTATTTTCAGATTGAGGGCTGCCCAATGGGGTCGAAATGTTCACCATCCATTGCCAACCTGTACATGGCCCACTGGGAGGAGACTTGTCTATATGCCTGCCATAACCCGTTTTTGGATTGCATCCTGTGGTACGGCAGGCATATAGACGACCTCCTCCGGGTGTGGCAAGGGGGTGGAGCTAATGTTCAGGATTTTCAAAAATTCCTCAATAGTAATTGTTTCAATTTACAGTTCACTATTCAGTATGACCCAGAGTGTATTTCCTTTTTGGATGTATTGTTTACAGCAGATAGAATGGGCATATCTACTTCATTGTTTCGTAAACCCACCTCAGGTAACGGCATACTCCATGCATCAAGTGGTCACCCGTCACACGTAATCTTCCCATAGGTGAGTTCCTCCGAGCCCGTCGGGCTTGCTCCACAGATACTGCGTACCAATTAAGTTAAGACTTACCAATCGAGGTTACAAAAATGGTGTTATATGCAGGGCTCGAGCTATTGTGGAATCCCATGATCGACAGTACCATTTACATGATGGGTCCACAAAAACTCACCAACGGGAATCTGCTACACCTCTTGTCTTCTCCACTCCTTTTAGTACCCAGTTCACTGGCATTCGTGGCATCATACATAAACACTTACCAGTTCTTATGGGTGATTCAGACTGTGCGTCTATTTTATCTGGAGCCATTAAATGTGTGGCTAAACGGGGGAAGTCATTGGCAAATGTGTTGTCCCCTAGTGTTCTTTCTCATACACCCCGGGACACATGGCTATCTGTCAAGGGCTGTTTCCCATGCGCATCCAGTAGATGTACGGTATGCAAATTTGTTCCAAAAACAAAAACGTTTAGATCCACCGTTAATTGTAAGAGGTTTGGGATAAAATCGTTCATTAACTGTGACACTAAACATGTGATTTACCTTGCAGAGTGTACGAAGTGCTTACTCCGATATGTCGGATGTACCTCCAGGAAGTTGAAAAAACGCCTCGCTGAACTCATCATCTCGGAAGTCTCTGCGGCCTCCAGACTCCTCTCCAGTAGATCCTTCTCCGGTCTTTCTAAACATTTTGTGAACTGTCATGCAGGAGATATATCTTCCCTTTCGGTATGTGGCATAGAGAAAGTCCAAGCTCCCACAAGAGGTGGAGACTGGATTAGGCAGCTACATCTGAGAGAGGCGTTTTGGATACTTGAGCTGGATACCCGCAATCCAACAGGCTTGAATATGAAAAATGATCTAGCCTATATTTATTAATTTGTTTACATCTTCTGTTACTATATAATGTTTACTCTTCATGTCCACTGTCTGGGCATTTTTCCTCTGACTGTTTTTGTAATGAGGCTGTGGTTACAACCCCCTTATGGGTGGTACCAAGCCCCAGGTGCTCTAATCACTAATGGCTATAAATAATCTCATGTAGTCTGTGGAAGCCAGCCATGACTAAGGAGCTTAGGCTCTGAAACGCGTCGGTTCTTTCCCCATGTGGACGTCCATATAATTTTTAATCATGTTTTTTGAATTAATTTGGATTTTTTATCGCACTAGCTGGAGCTGGATTCACTTTGCTTTTTTGCACATTGCATCCTGCTGCTATAATGTGCCTGCACTCACACTCAGCTATACACACTGCTGCTATAATGTGTCTGCACTTACACTCAGCTGTATAAAAAGTTTCTGTCTCTGTCCTCCTGCACAGTTCTGTGATTCTCACTTCCTGATTGGTCCATGCTGAACACACCCCCTGCCCATTGCAGTCATGTGACCACACAGACCTCTGACAGCAGCCCTGCTTCTCTATGCTGGCCTGTTGTACTACGCTACTGCATTATGGGGATTTGCAGCTCCATCCTGTATTTACAAACTGCTGCTGTGTTATCAGGGTTATGCAGTTACTATACATTATACTCCTCATGCTGATTGCTATACTCTACAGTAATTTATAATATCACAGATTATGCTGTTTCTCATTGTTTGTTTCATCTGTTCTACATATTATTCAGAATAAAAAAATATCATAATTTTTGGGGTGTGGAACCAATTGTCTGCATTTTCAATGATTTTCAATGGGAAAATTTGCTTTGGTTTAAGAGTAGATTTGCATTACAAACACGGCCCCAGAAGAAATTATGCTCGTAATCCAAGGCACCACTGTTATTAGTATTTACTGTAAAATAGTTCTTTTACAGTAACATAACATATTCTTTTCTATGCAAAGTAACAGAATTGGCTTTGTTACACTGTGACCACAAATATCCTGTTCACAAGATGAGGTATTATTAATAACATTGGAAACTCCTTTCTGCCTGATATGCGTGACTGCTGATATATAGATATATATATAGCGCTATACAAATAAAAAAAAAATATATAAATATATATATATATATATATATATATATATATATATATATATATATATATAAAACGTCTTTATAAGAAGCAGCTACCGGCACTACCACCTCCATGCAGTTAGGTTCATATGTGCGAAGATAGGAGTTGTGTTGATAATGTCGATACAGCTATGGTGGTGTTCACTGTGCAGATAGCAAAACAACGTGTGAACAGTCATAAAAAAGAGAAAATGCACGGGCACTCACCGATAAACGTGCTGTATTCTTTATTTATGCAAAGTGTATCTTCATTACAGGTTAAAAGCAGGCATCGGGGTGAACGCTAGACACCCTCCACAGGACAGCTGTTTTGCGTCTCCACGCTTCGTCAGTCTACGCCCCTTCCTGTTCGTCATAGGTAAATACGCCTACTAACATGACGTGAAGGAAGATGGGCGTCACAATAATTTAAAAAAATAATGTTTTAAAACCAGGGACAAGAAAATTATATCTATACAATGTTTTAGAGGAACATATTCAAGTCTATACGGTCATTAAGACCCAGATTTCCTTGTGCTCCAGTGACAATTATCAAACGCGTCTCTTTTTGTAACAATATTTTTGATGACAATATATATATAGATAGATAGATAGATAGATATTGGTGATAGGTTAGTAAGCATAGATCAGTAAACAGGAAATCGTAAGTGAAGTTATTACAGAGATAAGAATGTAACCGAGTCCCACAACAAGCAGAACACGGGAACTGGGGGAAGATTATAACTGAGATTGTAACTAATTAACAAAAGAAAAGCACAATGTCAGTAAGTCCGATATACCGCGTGCGCTTTCACCTTCTTCTGTAATATTTCGTGTATATAACACGTGAAATGTTTATTAGCCGAAAATGCATTTTTATCATGAAAAAGCAGTTTGAAGCTCTCCCTCCTGTCTTCATGGTTCTCTATGGAGAGGGGAGGGGTGGAGGGAGATGAGGCACCAAAACAGGACAACAAAGAGTTAATTTACAGCTACATCCCCAGGCTATCTCCTCTGAAGCCAGCACTGACCTCTCTGACCTCTGAATACCGGCTCTCACACAGGTCCCGCTGTGTAATCCTTTGTTCTCTTCTCTCTGCTGCCGACTAATCTCCTCTGCTTGTTAACCCTTTTTTTGTGTTGCAGCGTGTAAACATTGGGTCACTTAAACACTGTAGTACATAAGGGGTTAAGCAGAAGGACACAAGAGGCTCTTATCTTCCCTGTGAATCTACAGGCCCCGTAGCAGCTGCCTACCCTGCCTCTATGGTAGCTACGACACTGTCTGCAACAGCTTTGGGTGAAGAACTAGCAGACATGCTGAGGGAGGGGAGGAGGCAGGGTTGGAGGACTGTGATAAACAGCTGTTGGAAAGCAATGAATTCTGGGACTATTATTATGCTAGTATGGATTTTTGGGGGTTTCAGTACTGGGGCAGACCAGAAAGTAATGCTACATGTTTCTGCAAAATATATACCTCTTTAAATGGCCTATACAGGGCAGGGACCGTGTAATATTTTTAATGTTTAATTTTAAAAAGTTTATAATAATAATCATAATGATAATAATATTGACACATTACCCTTAAAGATGTTATAACATTAAAGCCAATCAGCACAATTGTACTGATGTGGTTCCCTGCAGCAGTGTATATAGATCTACTGTGCAGCTCCCGGAGCATTTACCAGCTGTGCCTGCAGCCAGTTGCGTAGCTACCATAGAGGCAGGGTAGGCAGTTGCTATGGGGCCCATGCAGGAGGGGGGCCCTGGGGATGCACAGGGAAGATAAGAGTCTCCTGTGTCCTTCTGCTTAACCCCTTATGTACTGCAGTATGATCCAGTGTTCACTTACATGCTGCAACATCAAAAAGGGTTAATATGCAGAGAACAAGATCTCCTGTTTCACTCCTCTGATAACCCCTGACTTCTGTTCTCTAGCTGCTGCAATCAAGTAGGAAAATGTGCCAGAGGTCGGGGGTTATCACTACACGAGCAGTGAATCAGAGATCTCCTTGTTTCCTTTTTAACTTTTTTTTTTTTGCATTGCAGCATGTAAGTGAAGTCTGGGTCACTTACGCACTGCAGCACATAAGGGGTTAAGCAGAGTCTGCTCCTGCATCTATGTATCTAACCATAACCGCTCCTAATGAGCCCTTATAGGTAAATAGTGGACTGACAGAACAAGCAGCCATTGGCTCTCTGCTTTGCCAGTACTTTGTGTTGTTTATAGGGGAGGGGGGCCCCATACGTTTTTGTTTTTTTTTTTGCTATGGGGCCCCATGAATCCTAGCCATGCCCCTGCCTGCAGAGGTAGCTTTACATCAGGCAAAAAGTAGTTTTATTTCTAAGCACAAGGTTAGGAGGGCGGCGGCAACTAGTCATCTGGGCAGGGAGCAGTCTGTGACTAGTCATGGCTCTCTGCCTCTCAGCGCACATAGAGAGGATGATTGAGAGGCAAAAGAGACCCGTTATTGGCCTCTCTGCCTGTCAATCATCCTTGAGCTGCATGCTGATTGGTTCCCTTTAATAATTTTTACACAAAAAGTTCTAAAAGGATGTTAATTGCTGTTTTAAAAAAAAGTTTACATTGTTTCTACACGAAACAAGCTTTTCATCATTTACTTACTTCTATGCCCCATTGATGCTATTAATCTCTGCTGCTAGATGAAGGATACGGACCGAATCAGACTCCTGCCCCCTCTGGTAGCTGACAATATGGTAGTGTTTTAGCTTCCCTGCAGAAGGAGTTGTCCCTGCTGCCAAGTTATTGCAGAGATTCCCTCACACGTGAGGCAGAAAACAGAGGATCACTATCCCTACAGCTCGGAGTGGGCATAGTGAGTGCACGTGTGTGTCCACCATCACTCAGCTCTGTAGGTGGACATGCATACTGCTATACACTATCAACACCAGGTGGCACCATACTATGTTAGTAAATGTCATAATTCTTTGATCCCTTAAAGGGAATCTGTCATAATGAAAATGCTATCTAAGCTATCGCCATCATGTTATAGAGCAGAAGGAGCTGAGCAGATTGATATATATCTTTATGGGAAAAGAAATTCGGTTTAACTTGTAATTTATTGATTGGAATCTCTGATGTTTCCAGGCTAAAGAGTCCAGTCCAATGAGTAACTCCGCCCACTGGACTCCTTATCACAGAATGAGCAGGGATTTTACTCAACATGTTACAAGTTTTCCCACATAGTTATATATCAATAAGCTCAGCTCTTCCTGCTCTATAACATGATGGGGATAGATTACATAGCATTGTCTTGGTGACAGGTTCCCTTTAAGCATTGTTTATTTCTATGACCTCATCATTTATTTAATGTTGTAGTTTTAAATACATTAAACAAAATTAAAGTTTATTTATTTATTTATTTATTTAATTTGTTTAATTAAAGACCATTTCTTCATCCACAGTACACACTTAGTGGATTTCTACATCCAGATAGAATCCACAGCAATTCCAGCAGTATTGCATGAGAATGGGGTATTGTATACATTTACACCACACATTGTATCCTATGTAGCATGCTCATATTGTACATGGATTGGATGCAGCAGATTAAGGGTCCATTTACACAGAAAGATTATCTGCCAAAGATTTGAAGCCAAAGCCAGGAATGGATTTTAAAAGAGGAGAAATCTCAGGCTTTCCTTTATGACCTGATCTCTGTTTATAGTCCATTTCTGGCTTTGGCTTCAAATCTTTGGCAGAAAATCTTTCTGTGTAAATGGACCCTTACTGATTACACAGAATTGTCCTCAAAATCCATTCTGCAATTACCAAGTGTACACCCCCGCTCTGTGAACACCCACTTCTGAACAATGTACACAATTTCATATATTAACCCCTTGGTGGCGCTAAAATACTGTACTAACATCTGCAGTAACGCATTGAAAATGCAATGTGGATGCATCATTTGATAGCAATAATTAACCATTTCATTGCTGCGCTTCATTACGTTGACATAAGTAAACTCCAAGGTGTGCGAGTATACCCCCAGATTTTCAGATCAGCAAAGAGTGAGTATGATCTCCCCATGTATGTGTGCTGCCCTCTTACACAAGAAATAAACATAGGTCATCTGGCTTTGATGCAAAATGTAACAGTGTGAAATACATGACAATTGCGTGATTGGGTAAGGCTGGGTTCACATTACGTTTTTGCAAAAAACTGATGCATTCCTTCTAATCCATTTTTCCATTGACTTCCATTATCAAAAAATAGGATCAAAACACATCCGTTTTGGGTTTTTTTACGCACACAAAAACGTAGTCGACCACATTTTTGTGTAGGTTAAAAAATATGGAGGTGTTTTGATCCCTTTTTTTTTTTTTTTTTTTTTTTATAATGGAAGTCAATGGAAAAATGAATGAACACAAATGAATCCGTTTTTGCAAAAACGGATGAAAAAAAAGTAGTGTGTGAACGCAGCCTTAGAAAATAATGGGAAGTTATAATAAAGTATCTGAAAACTGAGTACTGCAATACAGGGTTAATTCTTTTTCGTTTCAGCACGATTAATATTTTAAGAATTTAGAAAGGGGGGGGGGGGATGTCGGGGGAACACACGTCTCCGTCCAATCAAGTTCTTTGTATTTATAAGGATATTTGCCCATTTGGAATATCGGACTTTGGACAAGCAAACGGTCTCCGGAGTTTGATGATAATTGTTAAATAGTAATTTCTTAAGGAAGGATTGGAGAGGTAATAGAGCAGCGGATTGCACATACTGTTCATGTAAGTGAAGCACATAGTGATGAAGAACGCCGTCTCCACCGATCTGTAGATCCCGCAGTTGTTGTGCCCTCGAGAATCCTGAAGCCTTAAGGTCTCAATCCTACAGGAGACACTGGGTAAAAAGCATATAAAGAAGACGACGGCCACCAAGACGACACATTTCACGGCCCTTTTAATCTTTAACTCCTTGTCCATGTTCCTTTGTCTGAGCCTCCAGATGATTCCGAATGTGCAAAATAAGACAATGCACAAAGGGAGGAAGAACTCGATGATGAATAAGAGGTCGTGCCAATGGGAGTCGTTGGGACATACGATGAAGCTGTCGCAGTAAGCATCCCGGGCGAGGCGTCCACCCGTGTGATCTTTAGTGAGAATAAACACGGTCACTGAGATTGCAACAAGCCAGACGGAACAAGTTGCCAAAACCGCGTTCCGGATGGAAATATTGTTGACTTTATGAAGTGGATGGACGACTTTAAAGTATCGATCCAACCCGACGAGCGTGAGGAAGAAGATGCTTCCTGCCCGGTTCATAGCCAGCATGAAGAGCATGATTCTGCAGGGGACGTCCCCATAGATCCAGGTCTTCCGCTTCAGGTAGTAGTCTATCCTGAACGGCAGGCAGATCATCAACAAGAAGTCAGCCACCGACAGGTTAAAGAGATAAACTGTGCTGGATTTCCAAGATTTGATCCGAAAGAAGAAAGCCCATAAGGCCGTCCCGTTAAATAGAGATCCCAGTACGAAGATGATGATGAGGATTGTAGGGAGCACATTAGAAAGTATAGGATCCTCGAAGAAGCAACAGGAGGTATTGCTCTGGTTGGAAAATGAACGAGATCCATGCGATGGCATTGTATAATTCTTCTTATTTCTATGTGCTGAAATAATGCAGGAGCTGCCTATCAGGGAAAGTGGAGGGGGATGTTTGGGGAGGGACAGATACACAGGGAGATGAGGAGGCTCCGTCATTCTCGGCATGTGTGCGTATCTACATTTATTGCCTCTGTGCCATAACACATAAGCTAGGGGTAGGGAACCTTGGCTCTCCAGCTGTTGCAAAACTACAACTCCCATCATGCCTGGACAGCCAAAGCTAAAGCTTTACTTATCCAGGCATGATGGGAGTTGTAGTTTTGCAACAGCTGGAGAGCCAAGGTTCCCTACCCCTGATATAAGTAGTTCTCACTCTCTCCTGGTAAATCTATATTTTTACTATTTGCGATTATTGGGCCAGATTTACTATCGCAATTCGTCAGACATGACTTCTGCCACTTGCAGTATGTGTTTTTGACACTTATTTAACATTTTATTATTATTACTAACACTTTCCTACCAGGTCTGAAAAGGTGATGTGCCCTTGGCAAACGACAATGGGGGAGATTTATCGAACATGGTGTAAAGTGAAACTGGCTCAGTTGCCCCTAGCAACCAATCAGATTCCACCTCTCTTTTTTTAAAGAATCTGTGAGAAATTAAAAGCGGAATCTGAAGTAAATTACAAATCTGTATAACTTTCTGAAACCAGTTGAGTTGAAAGAGAAAAAAAATGCTAGAGTACCCCTTTAAAGTGACTCTGTACCCACAATCTGTTCCCCCCAAACCACGAGCTGCTTTTAATCCAAGATCTGTCCTGGGGTCCATTCGGCAGGTGATGCAGTTATTGTCCTAAAAAAATACTTTTAAACTTGCAGCTCTGTGCCCAACGGGCGTATCTGTGCCCTAAACTTGCACCACCCCTCCGTCCCTCCTCCCCACCCTCTTCATCATTTTTCCTACTCCTCTGCAGTGAAAACTACACAGGTGCCTTAACAATCCAGTCCATGTGCCGTGCCAACACAACTGATGAATAGGAGACAATCTGCCTGGGGCATTCCTAATGATGAGTAGGGACAGAGAGGGTGTGTCAGCCTAATGCATACACAACCTAGGCCACTCCCGTAGGGCACAGGGCTGCTAGTTTAACCCTTAGGGGACACAGCCAGTTTTCATTTTTGCGTTTTCGTTTTTCCCTCCTCGTGTATATAAGGCCATAGCGCCTGCATTTTTCCACCTAGAGACCCAAATGAGCCCTTATTTTTTGCACAACTAATTGTACTTTGCTATGGCAGATGTAATTTTTGCCTAAAATGTGCCGGGAAACCAGAAAAAAATTATATGTGTGGTGAAATTGAAAAAAAAAATGTTTTTTTTTTTATTTGGGGGGGGGGGGGGGGGGGTTGTTTTTACTATGTTCGCCCTGGGGTAAAACTGACTCGTTATATATGTTCCTTAAGTTGTTACGATTACAACGATATGTAACATGTATAACTTTTATTTGATTTGATGGCTTGTAAAAAATTAAAACCTTTTAAAGAAAATATATGTTCCTTAAAATCGCTCCATTCCCAGGCTTATAGCGCTTTTATCCTTTGGTCTATGGGGCTGTGTGAGGTGTCATTTTTTGCGCCATGATGTGATCTTTCTATCGGTTCCTTGATTGCGCATATACGACTTTTTGATCGCTTTTTATTACAATTATTCTGGATTTGATGCGACCAAAAATGCGCAATTTTGCACTTTGGGATTTTTTTGTGCTGACGCCGTTTACCGTGTGAGATCAGGAATGTGATTAATTAATAGTTCGGGCGATTACGCACGCGGCGATAGCAAACATGTTTATTTATTTATTTATTTATTTTTATTTATAAAATGGGGAAAGGGGGGTGATTCAGACTTTTATTAGGGGAGGGGATTTTGTGTTATTAAAAATACTTTTTTCTTTTACTTTACACATATACTAGAAGCCCCCCTGGGGTTAGGGTTATTCCTTCCCTGGGGTTAGGGTTATTCCCCCCTGGGGTTAGGGTTATTCCCCCTGGGGGACTTCTAGTATATGTACTCTGATCTCTCATAGAGATCCATGCAGTATAGTTATACTGCATGAATCCATGAGATCGGTGTTCTATTACTTTTGGCTGCTGCAGCCAAAAGCAATAGAATGCCGAGCCGGGATCAGCGCCATTACGGAGCAGACCCCGGCCCGGGGTGGATGAGGGGATCGCCCCCCCCGCAATCGCGCCGCAGGGGGGCGATCCCCCCACTAGACCACCAGGTATGCATTTGAGCAAGTATTTAGAAGCAGCTGTCAACTTTGACAGCTGCTTCTAAGTACTTAATTAGAGGGCACGGCGATCGGACCGTGCCCGCTAATAGCCGTGATCCCGGGCTACATGCGGCACCCGGGATCGCGGCAGTTCAGAGGGGGGTCGCCGAGCGACCCCCCTCTGAACTCCCATAGCGGCACGAGGACGTTCAATAACGTCCTGGTGCAGCTATGGGTTAAAAGTTGTTTTTATGACAATAAATGCATCACCTGACGAAAGGACCCCAGGACAGATCTTGGATTAAAAGCAGCTATCCGAAGGTACAAGTGGTTTGGGGAGGGGGGGGGGGGGCAGATTGTGGGTACAGAGTCGCTTTAGAGAAATTGAACTTAAAGAGACAAGTTGGTAGGAACAGAGGACTTCAGAGCCTTCCCGATTCTGGCGTGTCTGCTTGGTATTAGGTTTCCTTGCAATAGACAAGGTATTAAGTCTTACAGAGAGGTACAGGCACCGGCACTACTTCTGTTATACGTTCTAATCCTGCTAACTTTAACACTGTACCATCGCCCTTGTGTACTTCATTAACATGCTGTATTAGACGGATAGCCCCTTGTCCGGTGCGTATAGAACGTCCATGTTCATAAAATCTCCTGTTTAGCGCACGTCTGGTTTTTCCAATATAGAACAAACCGCACGGGCATGTTATGGCGTATACTACTTGTTTTGTTTTACAGCAAATAAAGTCGTTAACCTTGTGTGTATAGCCTCCTAGAGTGATCGCTTTCTTGTTGTTAAGGAAGGAAGTACACCAGTTACAATTCCCGCATCTATAATGACCTTTTAGTGGATTGCTTGTTGTTAACCAGTTTGTTTTATTTTTATTTTTAGTATTATAATCATTTGTAAAATTACTCCTAACTAAATGGTCCTTTATGTTTTTACTCTTCTGAATGATATTAATGGTCAATCTGTGTAAATCTTAGAATAGAAAGGGTCTTGTTGTATGAGGTACCAATTGTCCTGGATGGCTCTCTTTATCTTATCCGCTATTGGATTGTACTTAAAAGAGAAAGCGAATCGTGTCTGTTCTTTCACTAGTGTATAGTTTTTTGTTGTGGTACAATAATTCTTTTCTATTCATTTTAAAGGCTCTGTTTTTTGATTTTTCTAGCTGTTCTTCATGGTACCCTCTTTTTTCTAGTCTCATCGTCAGTTCATCTGCCTGGCTCAGATATGATGCGTCTTCACTGTTGATTTGTCGCAACCGTAAGTATTGTCCATATGGGATTGCTTTTTTTACATGCGTTGGGTGATAACTATTGTGGTGTAATTAAGCGTTGGACGCAGTAGGTTTTCTATAACTAGTTGTTGTGATGCGATTGTTTTTGATTTCTACTAAAACGTCTAAGAATTCTATTTTATCTTTTTTTAAATTGTGGGTAAAGGTCATATTGAAATCAATGGTATTTAGGTAGTTTATAAAGTCTTCAAATTCTTCTGGGGTCCCTAGCCAAATAATAAACACATCGTCTACAAAACGACGGTAACACCGTAAGCTGGAAACAAATGGATTTTTTGTTGTAAAAATCATCTGTTTTTCCAACAGTGCCAGATATAAATTTGCGAGGGTACAAGCGACGGGCGTGCCCATGGCTGTACCCTCGCACTGCACGTACCACTGCCCATTAAACTGGAAATTGTTATTTTGTAAAATGGAGTGTAGTGCAAATGGAGTGTAGTACAAAATCCACAAAATGTTTGCTTTTATCTGTCTGTTGCAATAAAGTTCTTATAGCTTCCACCCCTTCTTTATGTGGTATTCTTGTATACAGACTTTCTACATCAATAGTCCCCAACATGGCCCCTTCTTGCCATTCTTCTTCTGAGATTATTTTTAGAAAATCATTTGTATCTCTAACCAGTGAGGGTATACTGTTTAATAAGGGTTTCAAAAGCCACTCTAGATATTTCGAGAGTGGTTCGGTAAGGGATCCTATGGCGGACACGAGGAGAAAAGCCAACACAGATTGGCAACCTGGGTTTTTTTCTAGCTGGGTCTGAGAATGAGCAAGACTGTGAATATCTAGAGACAATGCTTGAATTGATGGGTGAAAAACTAATTGATGTGCATGAAATTAATCACACATTTTTTTCAGGTGGTGTAAAATCTCATTCCCCCCCCCCCAATCTGCCAAGGCACAAATTTAGATCTTTTCCATAAAAAAGTAGTTGAAGAAATTAAAGCTTTAATATATCCTACTGATGTGGAAAATCTAACAATAGAAGAAAAAGGAGCATTAAAATGGCTCAAACAAAATGATCAAATAATATGCAAAAAGGCAGATAAGGGGGGAAACCTCGTAATAATGTGGGAAAAGGACTACTTGGCAGACGCACGACGCCAGTTGGGGGATTCCCGTACATATAGTAAATTACAAACAAACCCTACTAAAAAGACACAACAAAAATTACAAACCCTACTAAGGACATATGTAGAAAAAGGCACACTGTCACAGAAACAAGCAGAGAAATTGATTCCAGATTTTCCAAAAGACCCATGTTGGTACCATGTGCCCAAAATCTACAAGACACTTCATTCACCCCCAGGACGCCCTATAGTGTCCGCCATAGGATCCCTTACCGAACCACTCTCGAAATATCCAGAGTGGCTTTTGAAACCCTTATTAAACAGTATACCCTCACTGGTTAGAGATACAAATGATTTTCTAAAAATAATCTCAGAAGAAGAATGGCAAGAAGGGGCCATGTTGGGGACTATTGATGTAGAAAGTCTAATGGGCAGTGGTGCGTGCAGTGCGAGGGTACAGCGATGGGCACGCCCGTCGCTTGTACCCTCGCAAATTTATATCTGGCACTGTTGGAAAAACAGATGATTTTTACAACAAAAAATCCATTTGTCTCCAGCTTACGGTGTTACCGTCGTTTTGTAGACAATGTGTTTATTATTTGGCTAGGGACCCCAGAAGAATTTGAAGACTTTATAAAGTACCTAAATACCAGTGATTTCAATATGACCTTTACCCACAATTTAAAAAAAGATAAAATAGAATTCTTAGACGTTTTAGTAGAAATCAAAAACAATCGCATCACAACAACTAGTTATAGAAAACCTACTGCGTCCAACGCTTATTTACACCACAATAGTTATCACCCAACACATGTAAAAAAAGCAGTCCCATATGGACAATACTTACGGTTGCGACGAACCAACAGTGAAGACGCATCATATCTGAGCCAGGCAGATGAACTGACGATGAGACTAGAAAAAAGAGGGTACCATGAAGAACAGCTAGAAAAATCAAAAAACAGAGCCTTTAAAATGAATAGAAAAGAATTATTGTACCACAACAAAAAACTATACACTAGTGAAAGAACAGACACGATTCGCTTTCTCTTTTAAGTACAATCCAATAGCGGATAAGATAAAGAGAGCCATCCAGGACAATTGGTACCTCATACAACAAGACCCTTTCTATTCTAAGATTTACACAGATAGACCATTAATATCATTCAGAAGAGTAAAAAACATAAAAGACCATTTAGTTAGGAGTAATTTTACAAATGATTATAATACTAAAAATAAAAATAAAACAAACTGGTTAACAACAAGCAATCCACTAAAAGGTCATTATAGATGCGGGAATTGTAACTGGTGTACTTCCTTCCTTAACAACAAGAAAGCGATCACTCTAGGAGGCTATACACACAAGGTTAACGACTTTATTTGCTGTAAAACAAAACAAGTAGTATATGTCATAACATGCCCGTGCGGTTTGTTCTATATTGGAAAAACCGCCCGTGCACTAAACAGGAGATTTTATGAACATGTACGTTCTATACGCACCGGACAAGGGGCTATACGTCTAATACAGCATGTTAATGAAGTACACAAGGGCGATGGTACAGTGTTAAAGTTAGCAGGATTAGAACGTATAACAGGGAAAAAAGCACAAGATGTGAATAAAGTCCTACTAAGGAAAGAAGCGCGCTGGATAATGAAAACAGGCGCTCAAGGCAATATAGGTCTAAATGACCGAATAGATCTGAGTATGTTTCTCTAGGATTCATGTTTACGTATTGGAAACTATAAAGTTTTAACAATTGATTTGTTTTTTAACCCACTGTAACGCCCTGTTCCTACACGTCACACAAGCAGGTGTATATACCGGTGACGTGGAGGAAGGGGCGGGATCTGACGAAGCGTGTAAACGCGAAACAGCTGTCATGCTGAAGGTGTTTGGCGTCCTCACCGGCTGCTAACCCATGTTTTTAACAAGATGGAACAATAAAGTTAAAGTACGGACTGGTGAGTGCCCTTGCATTTTTCTACGTGTGGATGCTTTGAGACAAGGTAATAACATACTCCACGTGCCCACAACAGTGTCCGTTCATCTTCTGTAATGTAGGACAGAGTCTTGTTTATATCAAGTTAAAACTTCTAGCTCCTGTTAAAGAGAAGCAATAAATCCTGTATAGTCCGAGCATTGATAAAGCCAGCCGTCCTACTGACACTAAATCTCCGCTATCAAAGCCATGACGGGAAACTTCCTGTGTGCATTGGTTGCTATGTGTCGGCGTCTGTAAGGGTAATAGTCACCATGATATTATTCTTCTGGGGAATAGACACAGCAGATCTTACGTTGTCTGCTTTGCAGTTTGATTCTCCATGGATTTGTATAGGTAAGAGGAGTCTGAATGAAAATCCTGGAATAAACCCCTTTTCTCACTTGACATAAAGGCAATAACCCCAATGCCCCATCAAGCACAGATCATTTGACTAGTGACTCTTTTTCCAAAAAGATTGTTTGGAAAATTCTCGACCAATTTACCTTCTGAAATTCACTTGGCACATATCCCAGACCCCAATATATATATACATATCCCAGACCCCAATATATATATATATATATATATATATATATATATATATATATACACATATCCCAGACCCCAATATATATACATATCCCAGACCCCAATATATATATACATATCCCAGACCCCAATATATATATATACACATATCCCAGACCCCAATATATATATATACATGCGATGCCCGGGCCCCTAGGGGCCTCTCCGCTGAGAGGTGTTGTTACTGGCAGGAACCGGGGCAGCTGCTGAGCAGAGGATTATCACGGTTTTGGCACGAGGGTGCTATAGCTGGAAGCCGGGCTCCTGACCATGCGGGAATACTGGGCATGCGATTCTTCGTTGTCCTTAGTCAGGGCACCAATTATCACACCAATGCCAAGGTTCAGAAACAACAGTAGTTGTATATTTATTGTAACGGTGGTAACTAGTAGTAACAGTCTCTCCGGATGCAACCGGGTATAAGGCAAACTTGAATAAAGCAGAATAATGGGTGATGCTGCAATAGTCTGTGCTGATAGCGTGCTGGATGATGGGAGTAGTAGTGATACTGAGGATAAGATGCTGGGTGGAATGAGACTGAGATGAATACTTGCTGTTGATGATCAGAGAAGATGATGAGAGGAATGACTGAAGAACGGCACCCAGATCTGGAGAATAGATGAGAATCTTGAGGACTTGAGAATAGCACACAGCCAGGAACACTTCTGGTGGAACTGGAGCAGCAGAGCACACGTATCTCTCTCCTGACAGAGGAGAGAGAACACACACAGAACCTGTCCCCCTGAAGGTGGAGGACAAGACTGAGGTAGAACAGGAAGTCACATGGTATTCCCCAGCCAAAGCTCGATGGCCATTGGAGTTACCATGGAAGCAGGGGCAGTCACGTGACATCCAGCCATTGCATCATCACACCATTAGGCATATACAGTGAAATATACATAAGAAGTACCATACTTGAACACTGGGGGCGACATAATTCCATTAGGCACTGATAACTGAATATGCATACAAGAAATGAATGGAATAGCAGACCTGAACACTGAGAGGGGTGACACAATACACACAGTTTGCAGTGAACCATAGCTTTCCAGAACAGGACTGGTCATAATAAAAGTGTGAGGATAAGAGGGCCTGTTCTGGGACACTGCATACACATATCTCAGACCCCTATATATATATATATATATATATATATATATATATATATATATATATATATATATATATATACATATACAGTGGTACCTTGGTTTAAGAGTAACTTGGTTTAAGAGCGTTTTGGTTTAAGAGCTCACATTTTTTCAAAATTGTGACTTGGTTTAAGAGCATTGCTTTGGTTTAAGAGCTCCCTGTACTGGGTGGGAGCGCAAGTGGGGGAGGGGCAAGGCCTGTATAGCGGGGTCTACAGCACTGTACTCTGACCCAGGAAGTCTCCCTCACCTTCCAAATCATTGCAGATCCACTTCAGGCTGGGGCTTGCATCAGGGGACAGGACTGTGGGGGTAATCACTCCATAGCTGTAACCCCTCTCTCACCGGACAGAGAGTGCTGCTATACTGTGCCCACATCTGCCCTGCTCATTCCTCCATGCTCCCTGTAGTCTGTCAGTCCTGATTGGTCCATGCTGAACACACACCCCTTCCCCATTGCTGTCATGTGACCACACAGACCTCTGACAGCAGCCCTGCTTCTCTATTCTAGCCTGTTGTACTACGCTACTGCATTATAGGGATCTGCAGTTTCATCCTGTATTTACAAACTGCTGCTGTTTTTCAGGTTTATGCACTTACTATACATTATACTCCACATGCTGATTGCTATACTGTACAGTAACTTATAATATCACATATTTAGCTGTTTTTCATTCTTTGTTTAATTTTTTTTTACATGTTATTCAGAATATTAAATCATTACTTTTGGGTTGTGGAACCAATTGTCTGCATTTCAATGATTTCCTATGGGAAAATTTGCTTTGGTTTAAGAGTGGATTTGTATTACAAGCACGGTCCCGGAACGAATTATGCTCGTAATCCAAGGCACCACTGTATATACATATCCCAGACCCCATATATATATATATATATATATATATATATATATATATATATATATACATATCCCAGACCCCAATATATGTATATATTCACACATATCCCAGACTAGACAGCTTCAGGCATGATGGGAATAAATATATATATATATATATTTGTGTGTGTGTGTGTGTGTGTGTGTGTGTGTGTGTAGCTATAGATATATATTCCAACATTTGACTCCATACTCTCACAATGCACCAGCTTTATCACAGTGACTTTTCCTCTGACTGAAAACATAATCAGTACTGGGGAAAAGGCGACACGAGCATCTTCCATGTTATTTTCTGGCAGAGAGGTTGATGACATGAAATACATCCCCGGTATCTGGACTTCCTGCTTCCTATTCCCACATTAGCGGAGCTTTAAGACATACAAGTATGTGTGTGTTGTTTGGGGGGGGGGGGGGTGTTAGTGTATGTTTAACCCTTTCCCATATCAGCGCTTTTTGGCACGTTTATAACAAGGTTTTCAATCGTCATATTCTGACCACTACAAGGCTGACCACTACTGGTTTGCAAAAAACTAATGGTAAAACTGATGCATTATAAAAAAAAAAATGGATCAAAACGCATGTTTTTTTTAACCTACACAAAAATGTACTTGACCTTATTTTTGTGTATGTTAAAAAAATGATGCGTTTTGATCCTTTTTTTTTTTTTAATGTGTGAGTGGTGGAGTGGAAAACTGACAGCTCCTAGCTCGCCCTTCCACTGGGATCTCAGAAGCTTCGCCTTCCCCTGGGGCCTCTTCCCTAAACCCTTATGAAATAAGGTCAAATTAATCTGTATAGGCTTTGCCAAGTATTTCTTAAAAATCGAAGCCAAAGTTGTACAAAGATTTGAAATGTGGTATGAAAGGGGAACTCTGGGCAGTCTTTGATGCAGCTTTCTGCCTGCTCTGTCTTCCTTGATGTTCCTCTTCCCATGCACTGCTATCAGACTACATCTCCCAGTAGTCTTTATGGTGCACGCTCAGAACGTCATGTTACTCCCACTCCCATAACCCCATCCCCTCTCGCACATGCCGGCATCAATCACACCCCTTCTCCACCAGTGCCCTGCTCCCTCTCTGACCTAAGTCACCTTTGCATCCTCAGTCTGTGCTCAGCAAACAATTGTGAGATTGAGGTCACATGGTCTTTGTCTCCTGGGGGGAGGGGAGCACTACATTTGAGTATCTTTGGGTCTCTCTGGCCCTCTTTGTCACTCCCTCTCCTTTCTCTATGTCATGTTGGGCTCCCCGCAGGAACAGTCTAGCCTCCCATACTTGGCTCCAGGGAAGGGGATTTCGGCCTCTCCCTTTCAGCAGCAAGTAATGCAGGTGCTCACACTCACTCTTCATCTATTTCTTCTTACCTAAAAGCGGTCGGCTACAAGGTGCTCTCCAGATACCGTGTCCCTGCATGAATTCATAGGATCTTTCCTGAGGCCTCCCCGATGTGCTGGAGGAATTGTGGAGAAGAAGGATCAGAGAGGAAGTCTGGCACTTAGTCTCCAGCTTTATAGACCCCCAAGTACCCTTCTCCCCAGCTTTATAGACCCCCAAGTACCCTTCTCCCCAGCTTTATAGACCCCCAAGTACCCTTCTCCCCAGCTTTTTCCTCCTCCATGTCTTAGGCATCCCAATTAAATCATCTCGTCAGTTTGTACTCCGACATCTGGTCAATGCAGCCAGAGCTTGCATCCCGGCCTTGTGGCAGTATCCGGATCCTCCTCCTATATCCATTAGGTTATGCAAATATAAAGGAGAAGTCCGGCCAAAATTTATTTTTTATATGTTATTACTTATGGAAAGTTATACAATTTTCTAATGTACATTCATTATGGGAAATGCACATATACTGCTATTTCCTTTAATTTAGTGTATCAGGATATGTTAGAATTCTCTCAGAAGCAGTGATGTCACGACGATATGAGCATTTCCCATAATGAATGTACATTAGAAAATTGTATAACTTTCCATAAGTAATAACATATAAAAAATAAATTTTGGCAGGACTTCTGCTTTAAAGATACCCGGCACATGGAAGACCTCACAGTTCACAGCTCAACAACATGACCAAAATGCCCGTTTCTTCTAAGCCTGGTACTACTGGGACCAATTTACTAAAAACTGATGAATTTAAGACTCTTCTGGCTCAGTGATCTCTTCCCACCACTTCTTTTTCTTCTTCATTTCTCTTCTCCCTCTCTCTCCTCATTGTTTTCATCTTTCTGCCCCTCCTTCATTTCTCTTCCTTTGGTTGGGAGTCTATTTCTTGGCCTTCGGCCCCCTGTTCCTTTGTTATTTGTTTTAGCCCACCCGCCGGCTGTCTTCTACAGATGCTGGAGCCCATATGCAGGGGTCAGGCGCTGCTGTTGCTTCGGCCCCTAGGGGTGCCTCAACGCTTCATGGTCCTGCTTCCCTCTGTCCAGGACAGCGCGCGCATCCTCGCTTCCTAGGCTTCCTAGCCTCTGCATGCTTCCTATAAGTGTGTGGTCCCAGATCTCCATGATTCCTGCCATTCCTGGTTCCAGCTACCTGTGGTGTCAGCTATTCCGGTTCAAGCCTTGAGTCCTGCTGCGTTCAAACTTGCCTGCCTACGTGTCACCAGCTGCACCTTGCCAGCCACCGCTAGCAAGCCAAGCCAGGGGTAGCGACCCGGGGTCACCTTCCGCGCTTGCCTTGCGGTGGGCACTGGTGAAGACCAGACTCTGCTCCCTGGAGCGGCTTACGTCCTTGCTCGTGGTGGTACAGGGGATCCATGACTCCAGTCATTACAATTTGTATATGTTGGTGCTATGACATGTGTTATGTTAATTATCAAGATGAAAAATTTTATAAATTCATAATAAAAAAAAACATGTTGTCAACTGGCCTCTGACACATAATGGTCGGCCATTATTTATACATTACATGCTAACAATCACTCACAATGGCCATTGGCACCATATACAATAAGCATTGGCACCATATGCAATAAGCATTGGCACCATATGCAATGGCTGATTATTCGCCACTTTGTGGAAGCTCACTTTTTTTTTTTCTTTTACAAATCATCAGCGATCTTCTAGTTTAGTCTGGTATATTGCAGGTGGGATTTCTTATACTAAGGATCCAAGAGATGAATGATCACTTACACTGCATAGGATCAAAGTCCCGTCTGTATAACCAGCTTTATGGTATCTGGGCGAAGAAGAGACATAGCTGACATGAAGAGGCTCATTAAACATAAAAATAAAAGACTTTAAAATCCATCTCTCTCTCTTTTAAAGAGGAACATGTGCTAGGAAATCTCTTACAATAAACAGAACACATCATTAAGCTGATAAACAGGTGTCAAACGGACAAAAACAGCTAATAAAATCCAGTAATGCATGAAAGCGGACAAATGACTGAACGCTAATGACATCTCCACCATTGGTCTTTGGCATCAGTGTCAATAGATTCTGCCCCACCGAGAGGAGGAGATCCCAAGCCTTAGGTGGAGTGCTCCATCCTAACTGTTATAGCATCTACATTATATAGGTTAATGGTTAGATAAAACTGCTCGACTTTACCTTGTAATCAGTAAAAACTCTTGTTTACTTTACTCCAAGACAGAAGTTATATCCACAGACACCAACAACCCTACCTGCATTTAAATTTGACCAAATGCATTCAGTCCTTAGATTCCATTTACTCTAATTTAGTTGTAATTGTCTTATCGGTTTAGATACTTTTAAGAGACAGGGCCCCGGGGAACAAAGAGACAAAGGAAAAGTGGGCCCTATGGCTAACACCCCCCATGCTGTCCCTACCTACTTGCATTGCAGGTCCTAACTGACCGTCCACAACTGGGCGTCAGTCCCTGCACTCAAATAAGTGCAAAACGCAGACAAGACACAGTACAGGCGAACAAGGTACAATGACAAAAGACAAGGCAAAGTCACAAACACACACAAAAGGACCGGACCAAGAAAGCAGCAAGGAGTGGAACACCAAACGAATGGAGGACAAAAGCCAGAGATGCAACAAGGTAAACGGAGAAACAAAAGCCAGAGATAGTAGCAAGATAAACTGAGGACAAGGCAAGGAGCACTGAGGACTAAGCGAGGAACACTGAATCAAAAGACAAAGAAAGGCAAGAAACAAGCAAAGGGATCAGGAAACCAGGAATACAAACAATAAGGCAAATCGCTGGATCAAGCTGAACAGACTAGCTGGACAAAGAGCCCAGAGTGAAGGGAGAGACCAGGCTATAAGGGAACAGAAGTCCCAAAGTCCTATCCCAACCCCTAAAAGAGGTCACATGGTCATTCAGGAGGCATTATGCTTTGGCATTTTTGATTCTCTCTCCTGTGAGCCAGTTGTGTCATGGTTTCGAGTGTATTTTTCAATTGTGAAGATTGATTCTGTTAATTATGCGATCTGGTGCTGGCTTGTCTCTGGTCATCAATCCTGTGCTGCCCTGTCTCTGGCCATCGATCCTGTGCTGGCTTGTCTCTAGACACAGATCCCGTGCTGTTTTTTCTCTGGCCATCGATCCTGTGCTGGCTAGTATCTGGCCATAGATCCTGTGTTGGCTTATCTCTGGCCATCGATCCTGTGCTGGTTTTTCACTCGCCATCGATCCTATGTTGGCTTTTATCTGGCCATCTATCCTGTGCTGGCCTGTCTCTGGCCATAGATCCTGTGCTGGCTTTTATCTGGCCATTGATCCTGTGCTGGCTTGTCTCTGGCCATAGATCCTGTGCTGGCCTGTTTCTGGCCATAGATCCTGTGCTGGCTTGTCTCTGGCCATAGATCCTGTGCTGGCCTGTCTCTTGCCATAGATCCTGTGCTGGCTTGTCTCTGGCCATAGATCCTCTGCTGGCCTGTCTCTGGCCATTGATCCTGTGCTGGCCTGTCTCTGGCCATGGATCCTGTGCTGGTTTGTCTCTGGCCATCGATCCTGTGCTGGCCTGTCTCTGGCCATCGATCCTGTGCTGGCCTGTCTCTGGCCATTGATCCTGTGCTGGCTTGTCTCTGGCCATAGATCCTGTGCTGGCTTTTATCTGGCCATTGATCCTGTGCTGATCTGTCTCTGGCTATTGATCCTGTGCTGGCTTTTATCTGGCTATCTATCCTGTGCTGGCTTTTATCTGGCCATGGATCCTGTGCTGGCTTGTCTCTGGCCATAGATCCTGTGCTGATCTGTCTCTGGCCATGGATCCTGTGCTGGCTTGTCTCTGGCCATGGATCCTGTGCTGGCTTGTCTCTGGCCATGGATCCTGTGCTGGCTTGTCTCTGGCCATCGATCCTGTGCTGGCTTGTCTCTGGCCATAGATCCTGTGCTGGCTTTTATCTGGCCATAGATCCTGTGCTGGCTTGTCTCTGGCCATGGATCCTGTGCTGGCTTGTCTCTGGCCATCGATCCTGTGCTGGCCTGTCTCTGGCCATAGATCCTGTGCTGGCTTTTATCTGGCCATCGATCCTCTGCTTGTTTCGGACAGCAACCTATGCGGAAAAAGGAGAAAGAGACTGAGATATTGGGTTCACCCTAAGCCTAACAAGGGTCCATTCCATCAGCTGCATTGGGGCCTGTGGCAGAACCCTGACAGGTTCCAGAGCTGCTGTCGTATGTCCATTGGCACATATGCCCATCTGCTGTTGGAGCTGTGTCCAGGACTGACATTCTACTCAAGTAAAAAAAGAAAAAAAAAAGAAAATTATGTTCAAATTTGCCTTTCCCCCCAATTTTATCCTGTTACACCAATCCAAGGGAAGCAAACACATTCCTTTTATTGCCATGTTACATAGCTACACATGAGCGTTACCATTGTGTCCACCTCCACCGTGCTTGTCCCGTGTTTGTGCCATTTCTGACTCATTTTGCAAAATTGGTTGTTACTCTATGTTTATCTCTTTGCTGCCACAGTACAATTTATTTTCTTTATTTCTAGATCTGAGAACGCACATCAGTGGCAGGTGAGTGCCGAGCCATAGAGCGCATTCTACGACACACAGGTGCTGGTTCTTCTGAAGACGCTCCCAGGGGCTCCACATCCACCGACAGATTAGGTGTAGACTCTGAGACACTTGGGGTGGATTGGGAGATTCTATCTGGGTCTCATCACAGTCCAGATTATAATAACTTCTGATAAAAAAAGAGCAAATAAAATTAGAATTCAATGAAACAACTTCTGAAAACTGCATATGAACATGTAGGAGACACCCATGTGCCCTAGCCTTCCATACAGCCATAACTACAGTGCGACAGATCTCGACAGTTCCTGACATGGACAGAGGTGGCAGCAGAGAGCACTGTGTCAGACTAAAAAAAAATACACCACTTCCTGCAGGACATACAGCAGCTGATAAGTAGTGAAAGACTGGAGATTTTTTTAATAGGAGTAAATTACTAAGTTCTTGTACTTTCTGGCACCAGTTGATTTGAAAGAAAAACATTTTTTTTTTCTGGAGTGCCCCTTTAATTCATGTTTATTTAATTCCAGTATGGAGATTTTTATATGCAAGTTTTCTTGTATATAATATTCCCACACTATGCCTTTTGCCATTCCAACATAATTATTTTGACAAGAACGCGCCATCATTTTACAGAGGTTTAATTTGGGGTCAATGAGCTGCACATTTTGCTTATGTTGGGTCCGCTCCCACTGAGGTCATCTTCCTCTAAATTGTACGTTATTTGTTAATGTTCAGTTTAATATCTCTGACCTTTTCAGCCATGAACATCAGGCCTCATGGACATGTAAGCCAGTGAATACCAGACTTGGATACAAGATGTCTGATTATGTCAGATTATGCATTTCTGTAGCATTTGCATCCAGAGCTTATTTCATGCACCTTTATCCTAGCCATATCCGGCTACAGCCATAACGCAGTGATGCTGCAGTAATGAGAGGAACAGGAATCTCTATCCACCCTGGGCGGCTATCCTTCTTCGTCCTGATGGTTCATTCCAGGATTCAGCAAGTGGCTAGGTAATATAGCTGCAATATAGCTCAAAATTTCAGTGCACCTTACTAGGTTTCCTTAAGGGTCTCCCTGACAGCTAGCTCTACCTACTAGGTGGGGCCTACATGACTGGATCTGTGTCACTCAGTGTTCATGGAGAGCAATAGGCACATGTTCATACCCGTGGATGTCGGAATTTCTTCTCTTAATGGAGTAGTCCGGTGAAAAACTTTTTTTCGCTAAAAAACACACATTACAAAGTTATACATTATTGTAATGTGTGTTATCTATGTGAATGGCCCCCTTCCCCATGTCTCCACCCCCCGACCCTTAACCCGGAAGTGTAATACTGCAGACTCACATACTCACTGTTGACCCCTTCAGTCCCGTCCGCCATCTTTCGACGATTACGTTACTCTTCAGGAGACCGCCCTGACTGCTCAAGGCCTCCCTCATGCCGGCCCCCCTCCAGCACTTCATTAGCCGCGATTGACTGAGCATAACAGAAGATGTCTGGGGCTACAGCCAATCATGCGCACTGGCAGCCTTTTGATTGGCTGTAGCCCCAGATGTCTTCTGTTATGCTCAGCCAATCGTGGCTGAGCAGCTGATGAGGGAGGGCTGGAGCAGTCAGGTCGGCCTCCTAAAGAGTGACATAATCGTCCCAAGATGGCGTCCGGGACTGAAGGGGTTGACAGTGATTATGTGAGTATACAGTAATACACTTCTGGGGGTTGGGGGGGGGGGTGGAAACATGGGGAAGGGGGCCATTCACATAAATAACACACATTACAATGTACAATGTTTGTTATTTAGGAGTGACTACTCCTTTAAAGCCCCCACAGCTGAATACCTAAGGGGTTAGATAGGGCCCCACATAACCCCTGCAGGCGGCAGTACATCATCACCACCGCAGAGTATCAATCAGATTATTAGGTCAATTAGATTAGACAGCTCCTCGCCCAGATGACTAGTTGTTGTCCCTCTCCCAGCCTCACGCAGCACAATAAAGCTTCATTTTCCCCTTTGTAAATCTACCACTGCACATGTGCTGTGGCCGATTGGTTCCCTTTTAAAATGTTTCTTTATCGGCCGCATCTGTTGTGCTCGACCGATGACATGCTGAGGTGTTACAGGTGACACCCACTTCTGTGGTGGTTGGTCGGTTCTGTTGTACAGAGATATAAGGGTCGTTACGCCAATGCTAGTCCAGCACACAGGTGTGATGGCGATACCTGCTCTGTAGATGAAGGCTGGCTGCACTCCCCTGAAATGGTTGGTGACCTGCCGGGCTGTGATGGGTCCCTTGGGCTCTTGTCACAGTAGTCCTGAGTGGCAACTGACCTACCCGAACTATCAGTGCCGCCACCCACAGAAAGGGGAAAAATGACCCAAGGTGTGCGGTTAGTGTGTATAGGTGCTGGTGCGGAGGAAAAGATGACTGAGTCCCAATGACAAAAATATAACAGCTTTACTGTACAGTCTCTAAATAATATAAAACTATTTGGCAGCAAATAGATAAATCTTTATACAGGTAAAAGTGCTCAACTGGGTCTGTGCTGCAGAGATACTTGAAAGTGCTGAATACAGTAGAGGTAGTTGTAGCGGTGCTTGGAGAGTTTCGAGTAGAGGAGTTTGTCAAGAGAGTCCTAACCCAAAGTAGTAATTGTGCTCTGCCGTAACTTTGGAGAAATACTTAAAACTTGAGAGCTAGAAGTTTACTTGTACCTGTGTTTAGACTGATGTCTGACCACCTTCTGCCCTACAGTGTCGAGGTACTCGTCCTACTAGGGTGATAAAAGCCCTAGCCGTGGTTACCTGAGTGAAGATAAATGTCTAAGGTTTCCAGGTGTCACTTGCACTGCGAGATAGAATGCGCAGACTTTCTGGTATCTTTGTTCTATCCAGGCTAGATCCTTTGTATTTTAGGATACTGTCCTGCACTTTGTAGAGTGATTCTCGGTGTGGGCTGGGTTTATCCCAGACTTTTCTCCCTCTTGTAGTGTCTAGCACTGCATAGTAGAAATAGTGGATAGACTGAAGAAACTGAGTGTCTCTGGTTGCTTCATACACGTGTGTCTCTCACCACTTCACGAACACAACTGAACTACACTTGTCCCGGACAAGGGTCCTGGCAGAGCCAGGCCTTGGCTTGGCTACAGTAGGGATGTCCTTCTCCCACAAGAATCCAGATAAGACTGACGCTACATTTCCTCCCACCAAGTGACTACTTCCTACAGGGGTATGTAAAAGACCCTACTTCCTACAGGGGTATGTAAAAGACCCTGTGAGTGGTGGAAAGGAACGTGTGCAATGAAAAGAAGAAAAAGGATAGGTCAGAAAAGAAGAGTATCTCTATTGGACAATAAAAGTACACATTATATAAGAAACAGTAACCCTTTTCTTACTTCAGCAAAAGTACTTCATTACCATTTAACCTGGATATGAAACTTTTGTGAACGGTGCGAATAAGACACACAAAAGAACCACAGTGGTGGTCCTGTGTACGTGTTTGTGCAGCCGATAACAATAAAAAAAAACACAGCACAGATATGAATATACTGTATCTGTGCTGTGAGTTTCAAGATCACAAGCAGCAGTGTATACTTACCATGTACCTTGTCATCTGGAAACTCACAACACCGATATATATATCCCTGACCCCAATATATACATATCTGTGCTGTCAGTTTCCAAGGCTGTTTGAATGACTCAGTGATCGTTCATGCAGCCTGGATGCTCGATTTCTCATGGCATGTAAAGGTAATCCCGCTGATGGCACTAGTATGTGGCCCCAACTGCCAAGAAATCTCTATGTATAAAAGGAGCCCTGGGTTCCTACCCCTTATTATTACAAAGCAGGGTACTGTTTGGCTACAGAGAGGCATCTGATGCAGCTCAGGAGCGGTGCTTACTCTCATTGAAGAGATCCAGTTAGTGTACAGACTTTCTTTTCTATTTATTTATAAATCTCAAGTCTTCCCATACTTTTCAGCTGCTGTATGTCCTGCAGGAAGTGGTGTATTCTTTCCTGTCTGACACAATGCTCTCCTCTGCCACCTCTGTCCATGTCAGGAACTGTCCAGAGCAGCAGCAAATCTCCATAGAAAACCTCTCCTAAGGGGGGGCGGAGCCTAGCTGCCTATGGAGTAGCACGCGTTTCTCTGTGCTCCTCTACCAACTTTGGGTCTTCACATCACAGGGTGGAACCAGACACCCCAGAATGTGCAGAGCCACCAGAGTCAAGCACAAGGACACCCCCAGAACCTCTCGAGTGCTGAATCTGCAACCCGACATGGAGAAATACCTCAATAAAAGGTCAGCCTCTCCTGCTTTGGCCGGATCCAAGATGGCGCCGTCGGGGAAGAAGCAGCCCGCGCAGACCCGCAACTCTGATAATGATAGCGTGAGCGACTATTCTGAGATGGGGGAAGAGGTGGAAGCCAGCCCAGTCTCCAAAAGCTTCATGGGGAGGTTGGTGGCCCTGATAATCCGTGAACTGTCAGACCTACGCCACGATGTGCAGCATATAGGCCTCAGAGTGGAACAGGTAGAGACTCAGCAAGCGGACATCATCTGCCATAGCGCCGTGGTCGCACAAAACCTTAACTCTTATGGGGCCCGACTGAATGATGCTATATTGGCCATAGAAGACCAGGAAAACCGCAACCGGCGGAAGAATATTCGCTTCCGCGGTATCCCTGAATCCTTTGCCCATGAGGCCCTACCCGAGATTGCGGCTTCTATATTTACAGACTTGCTGGGCACTGATAGAGCTGAACCTGTAAGAATTGAGCGCATACACAGGGCCCTGCGCACCAAACTGGCCCAAGGCGAACCGCCCCGAGACGTCATTTGTGGCTTGTTGGCCTAACCTGATGCTGCAGCTATCCTCAAAGCAGCGAGAGAAAAATCCCCCTTGTCTATAGAGGGTTTCGACTACCAGATCTTCCAAGATATTGCTGCCTCCACTCTCAGCAAGCGACGAATGCTTAAGCCACTACTGGACGCTCTCCGGTCCCGAAACATCCCCTTTCGTTGGCTGTACCCGTTTGGACTGGGGATTATGCTACAAGGCAGAATGCTGGCGGTCCGCACGCCACCTGACCTAGACGCGCTCTGGACCAAGCTGGATATGGAGCCGCTAGACATCCCCTCGTGGCTCCCAGTGCCTCCGTTATCGGATCTACCTTCACTACCCAACCCTGCTGTTTGGTCGGTCAAAGGCAAGACCAAGTCTCCACGACAAAAGAAGGATCGCCGCAACCTGGGAGAGGGCTGATCGCCCTTTGATCGCCCTACAGTATCCTGACTTTCTACTTGCCTGCTCACATATACGTGAGACTCTGTTACTTGGCTCTCCGAGCTGTTCTTCACCTACGCTACTTGTTTATGGTTTGTTTAGTTCACTTTTAGTAATGTTCTCTCTCTAGTCCGGTTCCACTAATCTGTTTACATAGCTTTTTACCCTATCACACCCTTGGTTGGTAGTAGTACTAGGCCCATGGTTGTACTTTCTACCCCTCCCCCCACTTGCCTCTCTACTCAGAGGCACACTTATATTTTGCTTTCTCTAATTTTCAGTGGACCCTACCCCTGGGTCGTGTTGCACTATGTAAATAAGTTTGTTACCTTTGTTATCCTCCCCCCCCACCCCTCCCTCACCCTGTCATGTCTGCCTCTGTCTGGGGTTTGCTCTCCTTTTGGGATGGATGCTGTACCATCTCTAACTACTCATGATCATGGCTAGCTTGAACTGTATCTCTTATAATGTGAAAGGTATGAATATTCCACAAAAATGCTCGCAGGTGATTAGACTCATGAAGGCTCAAAAAGCATCTATCCTTTTCTTACAGGAAACTCATTTTAGAGCTGCCAATTTGCCTAAAATGTCCACCGCGGTCTTCTCCCAGTGGTTTCATTGCCCACACCCTAACAAAGCAGTGGCTGGCGTGAGCATTGGCATCTCTAAACATGTTCCATTTATTCTCTCTGTTCAGCAGGCTGACCCTAATGGCAGATACCTTTTCCTCAAAGGTTCCATTGCACATGAAAAATTTTCCTTTGCTTGTCTGTACGCCCCTAATGCAGATCCCGTTCCTTGGATTTGTGAGACCCTGCGGCTTTTTTCTACTTTTGCAGAAGGGACCTGTGTGGTTGGCGGTGATCTCAACACCCCTTTGGAACCATCACTAGACTCGACTTCCACTTCCTCTCATGTTTCCTACCGCAACCTGGGCCACCTGAAAAGAGAACTAGCCCACATGCACCTGGTCGATGTCTGGAGATTATTGCACCCCACAGGAAGAGACTTTTCCTTTTATTCTAACCACAGGAACTCATACCACAGGATTGACTTTCTCTTTGTATCCCAAAGGATCTGCCAAAAGGTGAGGTCTGCTGAAGTAGGTACCATTACAATATCAGGCCATGCCCCTGTTTCATGCGCTATCTCCATACTTTAAGAGCGCAGACCTATGCAGTGGGCGCTAAACGAAACACTCCTCAGTGACCCCCAATGCTCCACCGATATACAAACAAAACTTAGATTGTTTTTCGCCGAGAATGATTCACCTGTCATCTCTGCCCCCATTTTGTGGGAAACCCACAAGGCAGTGATGAGGGGAGAACTCATTGCCCTGGCCTCGGCCAGGAAAAAGGAAAAAATGAAGCGACTTAATTCCCTTTTCTTACAAATTTCTACTCTAGAATCCCTCCACAAGAAATCCAGAGTGACTCAAACTTTAGCTGATCTAACCTCCCTGCGTAACCAACTCAAAGACCTACTCAATGCGCAAACTGCTAGAGCCTTCATGAGATCTAAATGTAAGTTTTATCTACATGGTGATAAATGTTCACGCCTCACCTCGTTCCTCCTGAGAGAACGAGCTTCTCAGTCCCATATTGGAGCCATTCGCTCCTCCAGGCGCTCTCGGGTTACTAATACGGAGGATATTGCCTCTGAGTTCTCCGCCTTCTACCAGTCTCTCTATAATTTACGCCCCTCACCTTCTGAATCTGCCTATACTGAACACTTATCTCAGATTAACTCTTTCCTGAACTCTGTCTCCTTACCCTCCCTCTCTCCCTCCCAACAATCCTCCCTTCTAACCCACATCACCTCGGAGGAGGTGGAGAGGGTCCTCGGCTCGATCCCCTCAGGTAAAGCCCCCGGACCAGACGGCTTTCCTATCCTATACTACAAACAATTCAGTGATATCCTCATACCTCGCTTTGTAACACTCTGCAATTCTATTCTAATGGGTAACCCCCTTCCTAAACAGGCTTTGGAAGCCCATATCACCATCATTCCCAAAAAGGGGAAAGACCCTGAACTGTGTGGCAGCTATCGCCCTATCTCTCTCCTCAACACAGATGTCAAATGGTGGGCTAAAATATTGGCCTCCAGACTGAGCAGCCTTTTACCCTTCCTCATTGGCGAGGAACAAGCAGGTTTTGTACCCGGCCGTGAAGGTAAACATAATACACGAACTGGAGAGAATGGAACGGCTGCACATCCCATCTATGGCTGATACTAATGCCGCTAGGCCTATATTAAAAATCAACACCAGAGTGTCTGTATATGAATTGATCAAGCCATATTGCCCCGTGTACCACCGCGCAGGTCCTCTGGTCCACACGGGTCCCTACGCTAACTCCACACCGTGTCGGTCAGCGACCGCCAACCCCGCAAAGCGTGCACGTGCAGGGAAGGGAGGCCATGAAACGGCCCTGCAACCCCAATGTCACAGGACCAGACCCAAAAAGCCCCACCGGCGGGGAAGGCTGCCCCCAAACGACACAAGTATGAGACATCAGATACCGGCACGAGGTACATGGGGCAGTATGGCTTGATCAATTCATACACAAAATTCTGATGTGTTTTTTATTTAGCCTAGCGGCACTAGTATCAGCCATAGGTGTGAGGTGCAGCACTCTGTTTCTTCCCTGAACCGCATTTTGTTTCTCTCTTTTCTCCGTGTTTTGCACTCCTCCTGGTGAGACCCACATGACCGCAATTAGCAGGAGACACCTGAGTGCACATGGTTTTAATCCCTCCTGTTTTTTCCCATTCTGTTTGCTGCAGCTATGGTGAGTGTAATACCTTATCCAGACTTGTGCTGCTTGGGGGCGACCTTCTCCGCCGGCGGTGCTGGCCGGGTTCTGGTGTGGTGTTTTTGGGTCTGGTCCTGTGGCATGGGGGTCGCAGGGCCGTCCCATGGCCCCCGTTCCCTGACTGTGCACGCCTGCGGGGTTGGTGGCCACTGACTGGCACGGTGTGGACTTAGTGTAGGGACCCATGTGTATCAGATACCGGCACGAGGTACATGGGGCAGTATGGCTTGATCAATTCATACACAAAATTCTGATGTGTTTTTTATTTAGCCTAGCGGCACTAGTATCAGCCATAGGTGTGAGGTGCAGCACTCTGTTTCTTCCCTGAACCGTAAACATAATACAAATAGGGTGATAGCTGCCACGCACTTTGCTAGATCTACCAAGACTCTGTTGGTCCTTCTCGGCACAGATGCCAAGAAGGCTTTCGTTAGAGTTAACTGGCTTTATATGAAACATGTTCTACTAAAATTTGGCCTTCCCCCCTCTTTCGTCTCCGCTATTTTCTCCTTATATTCCTCCCCATATGCCAAACTAAAAATAAACGGCACCCTCTCCCCGATATTCCACATAACTAATGGTACCCGTCAGGGTTGCCCCCTGTCCCCCTCCCTTTTCATCCTGGTTATGGAAACTCTCATACAAAAAAATCCGCTCTGACCCCAAAATCTCCGGCCTCAGAGTAGGCTCCTTAGAACATTCCACAGCTGCCTTTGCTGATGACCTCCTAATATTTCTTTCCAACCCCAAAACCTCTTTTCCAGCCCTGATGGATATTTTTAATACTTTTGGCCAAATCTCCGACTTCAAAATTAATTATTCTAAGTCTGAAGCGCTGAACGTCTCTGCCCCCGCCTCTGTGATCTCCTACTTGAAAGCCCATTACCCCTTCTTATAGCCGGACAAGGGCATCAAATATTTATCCCCCCCAACCCCTCTCATTTATTCTCAGTTAACTTCCCCCCCCCTACTCTCTAAGATCTCCTCTCAGCTTAAAAACTTCCAGCTCCCTTTTATGTCCTGGGTAGGGAGGAAGAACTATCTAAAAGTCTATATTATACCTCAGCTATTATATCTCATTCAATGTGCCCCTGTCCATATCCCAAAATCCTACTTCACTAATGTGAGAAGATCCTTCTCTCGCTTTCTTTGGCGTAATAGGAAACCTCGTATTGCCTATGACAAACTCACCCTTCCCAAGTCTCATGGAGGGTTCGCCCTCCCTGACCTTAGGAAGTACTACGAGGCCTCTCATTTAGCCAGATGGCTTTCCCTAGTCAGTGCCGCTTCTAATCCCGCTAGGCCTCCCCATATTGATTTAGAAATATCTCTTCTATCCCCGTCCAAAGAACTGTTGCTCTGGAACCCATCCTTATTGAGCCCTGCCTTATTACATAACTGCCCATTGCTGACGACTACCCTTTCAGTCCTCAAAGACCTGTGTGGTCGAGCGGACACCTTCTCCATCCCTTCCCCGCTTACCCCTCTCCACCTTTTACCCGCTCTTCACTCTAACTCTCTAGCCCCCCCACCTCCTCTCTGGAAACATTTGACTAAACATCACCTCAGGGACCTGTTTAGACAACTCAATCCACTTGATGTGTCTACTCTGTTACCCGCTAGGCACTTCCAATCTCAACATATCCAGAATCTATGTCAGTCCTATGTTTCTTCCACTCTGAACCTGAGAGGTACCAACTGGCTGGAGAGATTAGTGTTGTTTCCTAATGATCCGTTGAGGCCTATCTCCAAAATTTACACAGGTCTCATATCCCCCCCGGATGACCAGTTGCCTGGTTGCCTCTGTGAGTGGGAGCGAGAATTGCAGACCTCCTTCACGGCTGAACAAGCCAAATTAATGATGATACATTCACATGGGTTTTCCCCCTGTATTCTCATTCAGGAATCCTCATTCAAACTGTTCTCTCGCTGGTATAGGACCCCGGCTTTCCTATTTGACCATGGCATTACCACCAATGACCTTTGCTGGAGGTGCCTAAAACATAGAGGGACCATCTCCCACATCTGGTGGTTTTGCCCACTCATTCGGCCCTTCTGGGACCAGGTCTTGATGCTAATTGCGTCACTGCCAGGCCCCACGTTGGACATCACCCCGGAACTAGTCCTGTTGTGGGCACCTTCCGCCCATTTTTCCCCTAAAAGGGAGAACCTAGTCACGCAACTTCTGGCCGCGGCCAAAATGATGATACCCTTATATTGGAGGTCAACTCCCCCCCCCCAGTTGCCAGGTGGATAGAGAAGGTTGAGGATGTTAGGCGCTTAGAGGAGGTCTGTGGTTGGCAATCCCTTTCACACGACAAGCACTCCACCTTATGGTCTCCCTGGACATCTCTTCTGCAACGGCACTTTAGTCCATCCTCGTCTCAGTAGTTTGCCCGCACATTCAACCCCATTACTCCCTCCCCCCCGATTATGTTGCCCCCTGTACCCTGGTTTTCCCTTCCCTTATCCCCCCTGTTCACCCCCCCCCCCTCCCAACTGCCCTAGGTCCTTCACTGCACTGTCACCTGCTGTGGTATTCCCCAATCTATGTATATCTTGTTTAATTGTATGCTTATGTGGATGGTTGGAGAGGCCCTCCCTCTCTGTTTCCTGCCCCTTATGTTTTACCCTGTGTTTATATGAAAATACATGTTTTCAATAAAAGAGATTTGATAAGAAAACCTCTCCTAAGGTGGGGCTCACACTACGGAATTCTCGGGGATATTCTCCGCAGAATTCCGTCAGCTGTCCGCGCACCTTTCTGATGGCTCCATAGACACCATTCTACGGGCCGGCGTATTCCGCATTCCGTTATCCGCCGAAAGGGTGGGTTCACACTGCGGAACTCTCGCGGATAAAGTCAGCGGAATTCCGTCAGCTGTCCCCGCGCGCCTTTCCGCCGGCTCCATATACACCATTCTATGGGCTGGCGTATTCTGCTATCCGCCGAAAGAAGTGACGTCACTGTGCGCGGACAGCCGACGGAATTCCGCTGAGTTTATCCGCGAGAATTCCGTAGTGTGAACCCACCCCTGCTCTGGACAGTTCCTGACATGGACAGAGGTGGCAGCAGAGAGCACTGTGTCAGACTGGAGAGAATATACCACTTCCTGCAGGACATACAGCAGCTGATAAGTACTGGAAGGCTGGGGATTTTTACATAGAAGTAGATTACAAATCTTTATAAATTTCTGACACCAATTGATTTAAAAAAAAAATAATTCCCGGAGTACCCCTTTAAGTAACAGGTGCAATTATGACATAAATTCTATGAAAAAGACTGTACTGGTGCAGGGATGTAGCTGAACTGAGTCTCCTACACTCTGCTAGTTGGTGGGGGTGACACAGACCAAGCCCTTCAAGGCAATTCGCAATAAAAAGGCCCCAGAATAGATACTGCTTACACCCCTTGCTCAAGAGCTGCAACAGTGACGGACAGCAGATACCAACCATCACACAGACGTCTTCCTGTGCTCTAACATTTGTGCTCCTTCTGGGATTTTATACCATCAGCCCCAATGTTATATCTATTAAGAAAGGAAGAAAAGAATTCAGAGTTTATAGAATTTCATTACTTCTCAGACCAGTGCTTCATTCTGTGTTGTCTCCACCTAGTGGTATTTCGTGGTACTACATGATTATTTTAAGGTAATAAAGAATAAACTATAGAGATGTTTGGCAGGGGACTTTATAGTTACTGTATATCCTCAGGGAGGGGGTGACTGAATATAATAAATTACACTCACCTCCAGTCAGCGTGTAACCCCTCAACTTCTGACTGACTGAGGAGGGGTCCAAAATTATCCAATATCATCGTCTTTTTGTCGTTTACCCTTTAGTAAAACTGACATTATCTATATTCCTCAAGTCAGTATGATTACAATACGCAATACATATATATATATATATATATATATATATATATATATATATATATATACACTACCGTTCAAAAGTTTGGGGTCACATTGAAATGTCCTTATTTTTTAAGGAAAAGCACTGTACTAATGGTACAATGTGTTTGCTCATTGTCCCAGAAGGCTAATTGATGATTAGAAAACCCTTGTGCAATCATGTTCACATATCTGAAAACAGTCTAGCTCATTACAGAAGCTACAAAACTGACCTTCCTTTGAGCAGATTGTGTTTCTGGAGCATCACATTTGTGGGGTCAATTAAACGCTCAAAATGGCCAGAAAAAGAGAACTTTCATCTGAAACTCCACAGTCTATTCTTGTTCTTAGAAATGAAGGCTATTCCATGCGAGAAATTGCTAAGAAATTGAAGATTTCCTACAACGGTGTGTACTACTCTCTTCAGAGGACAGCACAAACAGGCTCTAACCAGAGTAGAAAAAGAAGTGGGAGGCCGCGTTGCACAACTAAGCAAGAAGATAAGCACATTAGAGTCTCTAGTTTGAGAAACAGACGCCTCACAGGACCCCAACTGGCATCTTCATTACATAGTACCCGCAAAACACCAGTGTCAGCATCTACAGTGAAGAGGCGGCTGCCGGATTTTGGGCTTCAGGGCAGAGTGGCAAAGAAAAAGCCATATCTGAGACTGGCCAATAAAAGAAAAAGATTAAGATGGGCAAAAGAACACAGACAGTGGACAGAGGAAGACTGGAAAAAAGTGTTGTGGACGGATGAATCCAAGTTTGAGGTGTTTGGATCACAAAGAAGAACGTTTGTGAGACGCAGAAGAAATGAAAAGATGCTGGAAGAATGCCTGAAGCCATCTGTTAGCATGGTGGAGGTCATGTGATGGTCTGGGGTTATATATAAGGACTTGCTTTATCCTTATTAGTTATCTGCTTATTTCCCTTTATTTATTTTATTTTTTTCATTTTGGGATGATATTTTGGGGGCTTCAGAACCAATTACTACTTTTCCATAGAGTTTTGGTCTCAATATACAATAGTTTCAACATACAATGGTCGTCCTGGAACCAATTAATATCGTATGTTGAGGGACCACTATACAGGTATAGAGGAGGTGTGTAGTAGTAGTACAGGAACAGATGAGGTGTGTAGTAGTAGTACAGGTATAGATGAGGGATGTAGTAGTACAGGTATAGGATGAGGGGTGTGGTGGTAGTAGTACAGGTATAGGATGAGGGGTGTGGTGGTAGTGGTACAGGTATAGATGAGGGGTGTAGTAGTAGTACAAGTGTAGATGAGTGGTGGTGTAGTAGTACAGGTATAGATGAGGGGTGTATTATTAGTACAGGAACAGATTAGGGGGGTAGTAGTAGTACAGGAACAGATGGGGTGTGTAGAATTAGTACAGATATAGATGAGAGGTGTGGTAGTTGTAGTAGTACAGGTATGGATGAGGGGTGTAGTACTAGTACAGGTACAGATGAGGGGTGTGGTAGTTGTAGTAGTACAGGTATAGATGACGGGTGTAGTAGTAGTACAGGCACAAATGAGGAGTGTAGTAGTACAAGAACAGAGGAGAGGTGTAGTAGTACCAGTGGTGTGGACGAGACGTGGTTCGGGCTCCTCCTTTGGCTCTCTGGTGATGTGGTCTGGGGCTGAGTCTCCTGCTCCCTCCGCTGCTCTGGTGTTAGGGCCCAGCTGCTGTTGAACATCTTCGCTGTTGTGTACAAGCGGCGAGGATAAAGAGGACACTGCAGCACTGGGTGCTCTCCCTTGCCAGGCTCTGTGAGCTTTAGCTACTGAAGGCCGCCCCCTATGCGTCACCCGCTTGCCTGCATTGGCGGTCACTGTGGCCCTGCATCTCAAGAACATGCTTTTCAGGTACATGGTCCTCCCTGGCCTTGGGCTGGTGGCCATATTCTGGGGAAGGTTGTGCTGTGACGTGGACTCTCCTGTTGGACTGCAGATTTTTTTTTTCTTTAATTTAATCTACGATTTTTACAAAAATTCAAATCGATTCTCAAATTCTGGGTGAATTAATCAAATTAATTTGATTAATTGGCCAGCCCTAGTAGGTAGATCCCTCTGTACCCACATATAGTAAGTAGTTATGTCACCCTGTGCCCCCATATAGTAGTTAGATCCCTCTGTATCCCATATAGAAGTTAAAGGACAACTCTGTTGATTTTTTTTATTTAATTTTTTTTTTAATTTCCCTTCTGCCCCCCTTCCCTATAGACCCTTCCCCCTACACCCATGAGAAATTAAAACAAATATGTACCTAATCCCTGTTGATCATGGCCGGCGCCATCTTGTGTCGATGATGTCTTCACAGAGGGCCAGACCCCCTCTGCTGCTTTGTCAGATGACTCACAGCTTGCTCAGCTCCGATTGGCTTAGCAAGCTCTCAGTCACCTGACGCTGCCGGCCGCCAAAGAAGGAAGTGTTGAAGAAATGAAGACGCCAATGGGAACTCCAAGGACCCACAATCGGCAGGAGATTACAACAGAGATGGACCCAAGAGTATAAAAAATATGTTGTTTTTTTTCTTTCTCTGAGGAGCTGGAGTTGTCCTTTAAGTTCCTCTGTGCCCACGTATAGTAGTTAGGCCTCTTTGTGTCCCATTTAGTAGTTAGTGTATATGCATATAGTAGTTATGTCTGCACATAGTAGTTAGGTCTTTTATATCCCTTATAGTACTTAGCTCCTTATGTGTCCCCATATAGTAGTTAGGCCTCTCTGTGTATGCATATAGTAGTTAGATTTCTCATATGTCATATAGTACTTAGCTTCTTTTGTGTCCCCATATAGTAGTTAGGCCCCTGTGTATATGCATATAGTAGTTATGTCTGCACATAGTAGTTAGGTCTTTTATATACCTTATAGTACTTAGCTCCTCCTGTGTCCCCATATAGTAGTTAGGCCTCTCTGTGTATGGATATAGCAGTTATAGCAAACAGTCACTATTTTTAGGTTGCTAAGGACACCAAAATCAGTTTTTCCGAGTCCCTGTCTTCCACACAGGCTTTTTGCCCCACATCCCGGGAGGTTTCTTTCCTGTTGTTCATTTCACTGAGCAATCTGCCGTAAATAGCGGTAAAGTGACACATAGGGTCGCAACATATGTTAGAAAGGCAATCCTGCAGGCTCTGGGTGTAGTAAGATGGCGGCCGGGAGACGCCGGAAGTGCGGTCACGGCAGGGGGAGAGCTCGCTGTACGGCGGCGGAAGTGGTGTAGTGCAGGGAGAAGCAGCATTGGACGGCTTCCCCGGCGTGGGGACCGGGCTGTGATCTGCATGTGAAGGGATCCCGGGAGAGCACGGCTGCTCGGGTAATGGACGCTGCGTGAGTAACAGTGATCGGGGGCCGAGAGCTCCATCATGTCTGCGCTGCCATAGAGGACAATGGGGGCTGTCACCATCCCGGGGCCCGGCACATCACAGCGATTACCTCCCTCAGTGTCTGCCCGTCACCCGTCCTGGCAGAGCCGCCCCTCCCCCAGCAGATGGCACTGCCCTCCGCCTCCTGCTGCTGCTGGGGCACCACAGCTCCCAGCAATCCCGGACACACAACGCAGACACCCAGGGAGTCCGGGAGCAGTATGGCTGCGGGGTGGGGGGTATATAATATGTATAATCTGCCCCCTCACCGTCCATACTGCCCCCTCACCAGGTATAATGCCCCTCCCTCACCGTACATAATAAACCCAATGCCCCCACTCTCCGTATATAATATACATAATGCCCCCCTCCTCACCGTATATAATGCCCCCCTCACCATATATAATATACATAATGCCCCCCCTCACCATATATAATATATATAATGCCCCCTCCTCACCGTACATAATGCCCCCCTCCTCACCGTATATAATGCCCCCCTCCTCACCGTATATAATGCCCCCCTCCTCACCGTATATAATGCCCCCTCCTCACCGTATATAATGCCCCCCTCCTCACCATATATAATGCCCCCTCCTCACCATCTATAATATACATAATGCCCCCCCACCGTATATAATGCCCCCCCACCGTATATAATGCCCCCTCACCATACATAATGCCCCCCTCATTATATATAATGTACATAATGCCCTCTCCTCACCGTATATAATGCCCCCTCCTCACCGTACATAATGCCCCCTCCTCACCATATATAATGCCCCCCTCCTCACCATATATAATGCCCCCCTCCTCACCATATATAATGCCCCCTCCTCACCGTATATGTAATGCCCCCCCCCCCCCACCGTATATATAATGCCCCCCACCGTATATATAATGCCCCCCCACCGTATATATAATGCCCCCTCACCATATATATAATGCCCCCTCACCATACATAATGCCCCCCTCACCATATATAATATATATAATGCCCCCTCCTTACCATATATAATACCCCCTCCTCACCATATATAATGCCCCCCTCCTCACCGTATATAATGCCCCCCTCCTCACCGTATATAATGCCCCCCTCCTCACCGTATATAATGCCCCCTCCTCACCGTATATAATGCCCCCCTCCTCACCATATATAATGCCCCCTCCTCACCATCTATAATATACATAATGCCTCCCCCACCGTATATAATGCCCCCCCACTGTATATAATGCCCCCCTCACCATACATAATGCCCCCCTCATTATATATAATGTATATAATGCCCTCTCCTCACCGTACATAATGCCCTCTCCTCACCGTACATAATGCCCTCTCCTCACCGTACATAATGCCCCCTCCTCACCATATATAATGCCCCCCTCCTCACCGTATATAATGCCCCCCTCCTCACCGTATATAATGCCCCCCTCCTCACCGTATATAATGCCCCCCTCCTCACCTTATATAATGCCCCCTCCTCATCATATATAATGCCCCCCTCCTCACCATATATAATGCCCCCTCCTCACCATATATAATGCCCCCTCCTCACCATATATAATGCCCCCCTCCTCACCATATATAATGCCCCACTCCTCACCATATATAATGCCCCCTCCTCACCTTATATAATGCCCCCCTCCTCATCATATATAATGCCCCCCTCCTCTCCATATATAATGCCCCCTCCTCACCATATATAATGCCCCCCTCCTCACCATATATAATGCCCCCCTCCTCACCGTATATAATGCCCCCCTCCTCACCGTATATAATGCCCCCCTCCTCACCGTATATTATGCCCCCCTCCTCACCGTATATTATGCCCCCCTCCTCACCGTATATAATGCCCCCCTCCTCACCGTATATAATGCCTCCCTCCTCACCGTATATAATGCCCCCCCTCCTCACCGTATATAATGCCCCCCCTTCTCACCGTATATAATGCCCCCCCTCCTCACCGTATATATTATGCCCCCCTCCTCACCGTATATAATGCCCCCCTCCTCACCGTATATAATGCCCCCCTCCTCACCGTATATAATGCCCCCCTCCTCACCGTATATAATGCCCCCCTCCTCACCGTATATAATGCCCCCCCTCCTCACCGTATATAATGCCCCCCCTCCTCACCGTATATAATGCCCCCTCCTCACCGTATATAATGCCCCCTCCTCACCGTATATAATGCCCCCTCCTCACCGTATATAAGGCCCCCCCTCACCGTATATAATGCCCCCTCCTCACCGTATATAATGCCCCCTCCTCACCGTATATAATGCCCCCTCCTCACCGTATATAATGCCCCCTCCTCACCGTATATAATGCCCCCTCCTCACCGTATATAATGCCCCCCTCCTCACCATATATAATGCCCCACTCCTCACCATATATAATGCCCCCTCCTCACCTTATATAATGCCCCCCTCCTCATCATATATAATGCCCCCCTCCTCTCCATATATAATGCCCCCTCCTCACCATATATAATGCCCCCCTCCTCACCATATATAATGCCCCCCTCCTCACCATATATAATGCCCCCCTCCTCACCGTATATAATGCCCCCCTCCTCACCGTATATAATGCCCCCCTCCTCACCGTATATAATGCCCCCCTCCTCACCGTATATTATGCCCCCCTCCTCACCGTATATTATGCCCCCCTCCTCACCGTATATAATGCCCCCCCTCCTCACCGTATATAATGCCCCCCTCCTCACCGTATATAATGCCTCCCTCCTCACCGTATATAATGCCCCCCCTCCTCACCGTATATAATGCCCCCCCTCCTCACCGTATATAATGCCCCCCCTCCTCACCGTATATATTATGCCCCCCTCCTCACCGTATATAATGCCCCCCTCCTCACCGTATATAATGCCCCCCTCCTCACCGTATATAATGCCCCCCTCCTCACCGTAAATAATGCCCCCCTCCTCACCGTATATAATGCCCCCCCTCCTCACCGTATATAATGCCCCCCCTCCTCACCGTATATAATGCCCCCCCTCCTCACCGTATATAATGCCCCCCCTCCTCACCGTATATAATGCCCCCTCCTCACTGTATATAATGCCCCCTCCTCACCGTATATAATGCCCCCTCCTCACCGTAAATAGGGCCCCCCTCACCGTATATAAGGCCCCCCCTCACCGTATATAATGCCCCCTCCTCACCGTATATAATGCCCCCTCCTCACCGTATATAATGCCCCCTCCTCACCGTATATAATGCCCCCTCCTCACCGTATATAATGCCCCCTCCTCACCGTATATAATGCCCCCTCCTCACCGTATATAATGCCCCCTCCTCACCGTATATAATGCCCCCTCCTCACCGTATATAATGCCCCCTCCTCACCGTATATAATGCCCCCTCCTCACCGTATATAATGCCCCCTCCTCACTGTATATAATGCCCCCTCCTCACTGTATATAATGCCCCCTCCTCACTGTATATAATGCCCCCTCCTCACTGTATATAATGCCCCCTCCTCACTGTATATAATGCCCCCTCCTCACTGTATATAATGCCCCCTCCTCACTGTATATAATGCCCCCTCCTCACTGTATATAATGCCCCCTCCTCACCGTAAATAATGCCCCCCTCCTCACCGTATATAATGCCCCCCTCCTCACCGTATATAATGCCCCCCTCCTCACCGTATATAATGCCCCCCTCCTCACCGTATATAATGCCCCCCTCCTCACCTTATATAATGCCCCCCTCCTCATCATATATAATGCCCCCCTCCTCACCATATATAATGCCCCCTCCTCACCATATATAATGCCCCACTCCTCACCATATATAATGCCCCCTCCTCACTATATATAATATACATATTGTCCCCTCACCATATATAATATTTAATGCCCCCCCTCACCATATATAATATACATAATGCCCCCCTCACCATATATAATATACATAATGCCCCCCTCACCATATATAATATACATAATGCCCCCCTCACCATATATAATATACATAATGCCTCCCTCACCATATATAATATACATAATGCCTCCCTCACCATATATAATATACATAATGCCCCCCTCACCATATATAATATACATAATGCCCCCCTCACCATATATAATATACATAATGCCCCCCTCACCATATATAATATACATAATGCCTCCCTCACCATATATAATATACATAATGCCTCCCTCACCATATATAATATACATAATGCCCCCCTCACCATATATAATATACATAATGCCCCCCTCACCATATATAATATACATAATGCCCCCCTCACCATATATAATATACATCACCATGGTGTGATCCATTTTATTTATATGTATGTATGTCGCCCCCTGCTCCGAAGTGTTGCCTGGTATATAGATGACGTCACATCTGCTGTCATGTAGCCGCTGGTTTGGGTTTCATATTTTATTACCTTAGAGTAACAGGTGGGATCCTATTGGCGTGGGGTGCCCGGTGATCTGCTGAGTAATATCTGCCCCGCCCCCTGGGGTAGATGACCGTGTTAGGGCAAAGATCTGGTGGATCCTGCTGCAGTCTAATATGTATGAGGGCGGCTTCATCCAGCTGGGACTTGTAGCTATAATTGGTAGCAGGGCCCCATGTCTACTATGTACCATATATATATATATATATATATATATATATATATATATATATCTCTTATGGTGCCTTTTGGCCCCCGTAGGCACTCTGTCCCTGGTGCAGTTGCTTCCGCTGTACTCCTATAGGGACACACCTGGCCCATCAGCAGCAGTGGGGCGTGAGGATCAGACATAATGGGTTCTAAGATGTCTGGCAGCGTCTCCAGGATCTCAGTAAATACAGATGCTGGGCCGATCACTGAGGGGAAGCATAACAAATAACCACAGAGGCCAGAGCATAATTTACGATTTACTAGATCAAACTAGAATTTTCTTCATCTAGTAGATCAGTGCTTGTATGCGGCCGTTTCGTACCCCCCCACCCCCACCCCCGACCCGTCTCCGAACCTCAGAAGTGGTGAAATGTAGGCGGCCGCCCTGGAATGTCACGCTGCATTCAGATGTCTGGTCCGTAAGCGGTCTGTATATCACCGACTGACCCTTCAAGAGGTGGTCTGGGAAAAATTTACTTTTCCCCTATCCACAGGGGAAAAGTAAGAGAGGTCCGAGCTCTGTACTTCACCGGTGATCTCCATATTGGGCCCCCAGTAACCTCTAATGCGACTCCCTGCATAATAACCTCCTGAATGGCTAAAGCTGCTCACTACCCAGCTGACATGGCCATGTCAGCTCAATAGTGTAGTGTTTAAAGGGAATCTGTCACTAGGTTTGTGCTGTCTTAAATGAGGGCGGCATTAACTAGTGTTAAAAATACTGAACAGGTCGGTGTATTACTTACATCATTCTGTGCAGCCGTTCTCCTAATATGCAGGAGAATAGAATTCTTGCCACACCCCGCCCTCTGGCCTCCAGCTGCTGAATAACAGGTGACTTCCTATACACAGCATGGATAGATAATCAGCAGCTGGTGGGCGGAGTTTTCTGCTTCTCATGAATATCCAGGACTACTGAGCTCATGCACATAATGGAGAGGACTACTTATTGTCCATGTTATTCAGGAGGAGATCTCTGGATCAGCTGCACAGAACAATATAAGTGATCCATCATTCTGTTCAGCTTCTCTGTCACTAGTTTATGCTACCCTGAGATAGGACGACATAAACCTACTGACAGTCTCTATAACAGTTCCAGGGCTAATAAATTATAATGCAGAGAGTCCCATAGAGTTCACTCCTTCAGCTTATGGACTGTATATGACAGACGTGCGACTGCAGTCTAAGTCTATAGGGCCGTCTCTCTCACATACAGCGTCCGGCTCTCCCCTCACTGGTTTACATTGTAGTCCTGACTTCTGCTTCCAGGGTCTTGGAGATGGCTAGTACAGCAACTGAAAATTCAGAGCCAATACAAGACTGTAAAGGAGAGGCAAGGATCCCTAAAGTGGATGGCGACTATCCTCTGAAAGTACTTTACTGTGGAGGTAAGCGTTACTATATGGGGTATTCCTTTTATTTCCGTAGAACACGGCCGTGAATGTGGCTTCTCTGGCTGATACATTACCAGTGATGGCCGTATCTTTCCATTATTGCTTTTTATCTGCCTGTATTGTTTCTCTGTCCTTTATTCTATCTGCCAAAGGGATGTTGCTGTATTATTTATGGATGTTTTGTTATTAGGCTGTTATTATTAATGATACATATTGATTAGATGCACAGACTAACACTGTCTCATTGTTTGTCCCTCTACAGTTTGTTCACTGCCAACAGAGGTAAGAATTGGATGTAAAACTATAAAACTATGACTGTATGAGGTTGTAAAGTGTCAATCTTTTTTTTATTTTTATTTTTTACTTTTTGCTTTAATAAAGGGGTATTCCACTCAAACATAACTTTTGATATGTTGCTGCCTATGATGAGATTTACAATTCCTTCTATACTTCTTATTATCTATGCAGTCTCCTTCTCCCAGTTCTCAGCTGCTGCTTTGTGCAGAAGATGCAAAAATCTGTGTGTGAGCTTTTCTATCTGTCTCCCTCTCCTCCCCCCTCCCTTCTGAGATGCCCGATGACTGACTGGCTTTATCTGCAACATTGTAGCTTCTTTATTATGCTGGGAGGATTGATCACAGTGAGATCATCAGCAACTTGACATTAGAATAATCCTCCCAGCATTACAAAGAAGCTACAATGTTGCAGATAAAGCCTGCCGGGGACTTGTTTACATCAGCTGTCTCAGAAGGGAGGGGGGAGTTAATTAAAAAAAAAAAAAATAAATCTGAACTTCCCCTTTTAAAGCAAATGTACTTGATTCTGAAGGGGTTGAGACATCGGCGTGTTGGGTTCGCCGGGTCCACTTCCAGTGCCCCAAACGGGCCAATTTGCAGATTGAAAAACTGGCGCAGATTGCAGGAACCGGGCAGCAGTCTGAAAAATGGACCACGCCACGCACTGGTGCCGACCTTGATATATATATATATATATATATATATATATATATATATATATATATATATATATATATATATATATAATTTATTTTTTAAAATTTCATTAGTCGAAGTGCTCACATTCACTTTAAAACTACTACTACGTTTCTGGGTATATACTGTGCTTACGGATAGATTAACGCCTCGTTTTTACTTTTGTGTCTTGTTTTAGTACTGTGAATACATGCCCGATGTGGCAAAGTGCAGACAGTGGCTAGAGAAGAATTTTCCAAACGAATTTGCTAAACTTACATTAGGTAAGTAACCGTGATTTACTTTTGTTAGCTCCTCCGCTGATCGTTCTGCAGATCTCCTGCTGTGAATTTGCATAGTGATAATGTGACTATAGAAAGTAGCCTTAGGGGCTCTTTACACCGGCCGATTATCAGCCAGGAGTGCATAGAAATTTTTCTTCGGCTGTTAATTGGCTTGTGTAAAAGTGACAGTAATCAGCCAAGGACGGGAAAAGCGCCCGACCTTTGGCTGATCGCATTGATTATACCGATTATATTCAGATACTAAAACCTGTTCTTTTATTATAATCTTTTTCTATTTTCTGACTTTTTTATTTTTATTTCACTTGTTGTACATTGTTATGGTGGCAGCCATATTGCTTGAGCTGTTTTTAACAGCATTTAGTGACATGCTTTACAGCCAGACTCATGGACATAGAAGACAATAGACAGACTCTGTCCCCTTGAGATGAATGTGGAACATTACTGAGCACGCTCTGTGAACTGTGAAGAGGTTATTCCACATGGAGCTGCTATTATCTCCTCTATCTACTGGTGTCACATGACGCTGCAATGCTGTACAGATCACTTTACAGCAGCCTCCTCTTATCACCACAGACACAACAGGAAGTCTTAGTTTTAGCCGCAGTGGTGAGAATGAAAACTGCAAGGTCTCAGGATTATTTTATAATATAGATAGAAAAATGGAAAATAACAAAAAGTGTCACCAAAAATTCTTAAATATGTTTAACATAAAAACATTATTAATACAATTAGTAATTTTCTGATGTCACATTCCCTTTAAGAGCTCACTTGTGTAGACAGGGGATGTGCGACCGATGTCAAAAGGGAAACTGACAGCACAGATATACGTATGTTGGGGTCTGGGATATGTATATATCCATGCTGTCAGTTTCCGGATGCCATCACATCAGCAGTGTATACTTACCATCAGCGCTGTGTGATTTGGCATCTTCACCTTCTTCCTGATAGTGTGGCATCCGTCCTGCTGCCGAACTGTTTTCTGGGCGCTAAATCTCTTCTCCCAGGGGTGAGAGATACATCTGCCAGAGAGCAGGACGCAGTAAGAAGGTAAAGATGCAGAATCGCACAACTGCGCTGATGGCAAGTATACACTGCTGATGTGATCGCATCTGGTAACTGACATCACGGATATATACATATCTTGCTGTCACATTTCCTTTTATAAATGGTCACACAATTGATACAGACATCATTCCAGTGGCCTTGCTGCTCGACAAATTGTGCCTTGTAAAAGATCTGCAAACTAGCGCTGATCTCGCTGATTAGCGCTTGTTAGAGTTTGTGCACAGCCCCATCTTGGGCCGTGTAAAATGACCCATAGTGTTTGGCTTCTTTTAAAGGGGTTATTTTCTTTTAAATCAACTGGTGCCAGAAAGTGCCAGATTTTTGTAATTAACTTCTATTAAAAAAAATCTCGAGTCTTCCAGTATTTATCAACAGCTTTATGTCCTGCAGGAAGTGGTGTATTCTTTCCAGTCTGACACAGCGCTCTCTTCTGCCACCTCTGTCCATGTCAGGAACTGTCCAGAGCAGGAGAGGTTTTCTATGGGGATTTGCTGCTGCTCTGGACAGTTCCTGACATGGACAGAGGTGGCAGCAGAGAGCACTGTGTCAGACTGGAGAGAATACACCACTTCATGCAGGGCATACAGCAGATGGTAAGTACTGGAAGATGAGAGATTTTTTTTTTTTAAATAGAAGTAAATTAGAATTTTCTGGCACTTTCTGGCATTAGTTAATTTGAAAGTAAAAAATAAAATAGTAGTATAAATCTCCTTCATAGAATAAAACATGATGGGAAAATTGTGTGCGCTAAATGTTTGTACTTGTTCTAGGTTATTGAGAGTTAATTTAGCGCAGTTATTTTATATTCTGAAGGGCTGTTAATGTGCCTTTTATTACGGATTAAAAAAAAACAAAAAACCAAACTTTACATGATGCCGGGTACTTATGACTTTTATTCCTGTTCCAAAGGAAACTCTCCTAAACAGGAGACAACCGGTGAGGGATCAGGTCCCGTAGGGGAAGAGGAGGAGAAGAAAAAGCAAAAAAGAGGTAAGAAGGCAAAAAAAAGCTCATGCATATGTGGGTATAAATGGCATCATCTCCTTCATGAAAGGGAAGCTCCCCTCCGAGCTTTTTATTGGAGATAGAGTTCAGCTTCTATCATTCACATGCATCACATAGTTGTAAACACTTTTTTTCATTAACCCCTTAAGGACAGAGCCTGAAATGGCCTTAATGACAGAGACAAATTTTATGAATATGACCAGTGTCACTTTAGTCATTAATACCTTCGGGATGCTTTTACCTATCCGGCTGATTCTGAGATTGTTTTCTCGTGACATATTGTACTTTACATTTCTGGTAAATTGGAGTCAATACTCATAACAAATCTTTATGAAAAAAACCCAAATAATGTGAAAAAATGTGAAAAAATGCATTTTTCCAACTTTGAAACTTTTTTGCATATACAGAAAGTGGTTATACCACATAAATTATATATTAAATAGCATTAGCAACATGTCTACTTTATGTTGGCGGCATTTATTAAACTATTTTTCATTTTTTTTACACAATAGGGAGCTTAAAACATTAGCAGCAAATTTCCAAATTTTCAGTAAAATTTCAAAATCAGATATTTTAGGGACCTGTTCAGGTTTAAAGTGTATTTGAGGGGCCTGTATGTTAGAAAGCCCCACAAAGCACCCCATTTCAGAAACTGCACCCCCCAAACTCTGCAAAAGCACATCCAGAAAGTGTTTTAACCCTTTAGGGGAGTCACAGAAATAAAAGCTAAGTGTGTAAGGAATTTGAAAATTTTAATTTTCTGTGCAGAGATTTTATTGTAATCCAATATTTTTCATAATTATAAACCTATTACCAGAGAAATGCACCCCAATAATTATTGCCCCGTTTCTGCAGTTTATAGAAATACCCCATATGTGACCCTATTGCGCTATTTGACGCAACCACAAGCCTCAGATATAAGGGAGCGCCTAGTGAATTTCAACGCCTCCGTTATATTTGGTCATTTTTGACTGTACCACTTCAGGTTGGCAGAGGCTCTGGGGTGTCAAAACCTAAAAAACACCCCTAAAGGGACACCATTTAGAAAACTACACCCCTCAAGGAATGTAACAAGGGGTGCGGTGAGCATCTGGACCCCACAGGTGCTTCACAGATTTTCCGAACAATATGGCGTGAAAAAAGAAAAATTTATTTTTTACACTAAAACGTTGTTCTAGCCTTCAATTTTTCATTTTCTTAAAGGGATAAGAGGCAAAAAAAGACAAAAAATGTGTAGCGCAGTTTCTCCCGAGTACAGAAATACCTCACATGTGGCGATAAAGTGCCAAGGGGGCGCAGGACAAGCCTCCAAAGGGAAGGAGCGCCAATTGGCTTTTGGAAGCTGAATTTCACTGAAAAGGATTTCAAGGGCCATGTCGCATTTACAGAGCCCTCCCAAAACACTGGAAACCCCCCACAAGTGATTCCATTCTGGAAACTACACCCCTCAAGGAATCTAACAAGGGGGCAGTGAGCATATGGACCCCACTGGTGACTGGCACAAATGTGGAACAATGTGACGTGAAAGGGAAAAATTTCATTTTTTCACTTTCATGGCACAAATGTGCCCGTCATCAAGGGGTCCATATCCTCTTTTCCCCCCTGTTAGATTCCTTGAGGGGTGCAGTTTCCAGAATGGGGTCACTTGTGGGGGGTTTCCAGTGTTTTGGCAGCACGAGGGCTCTGTAAATGCGACATGGCGTTCATCATCCATTCTAGCCAAATCCAACCTCCAAAATCCAAATGGCGCTCCTTCCCTTCGGAGGCTTGCCCTGCGCCCACATGGCGCTTTATGTCCACATGTGGGGTATTTACGGACTCGGGGGAAATTGCTCTACACATATTGCGTGTTTTTTTCTCTTTTAACCCCTTGTGAAAATGATAAATTCAAGGCTAAACCAACATTATAGTGTAAAAAATGTAATATTTCATTTTCACGCCACATTGTTCCACATTTGTGCCCGTCACCAGTGGAGTCCATATGCTCACTACACCCCTTGTTACATTCCTTGAGGGGTGTAGTTTCCATAATGGGGTCACTTGTGGGGGGTTTCAACTGTCTTGGCAACACAGAGGCCTTTTGAATGCAACATGGCCCCACAAAATCCATTCCATCCAAATCCAGCCTTCAAAAACGAAATGGCGCACCTTCCCTTCGGAGGCTTGCCCTGCACCCGCATGGCGCTTTATGTCCACATGTGGGGTATTTACGGACTCGGGGGAAATTGCGCTACACATTTTGTTTTTTTTCTCCTCTTTTAACCCCTTGTGAAAATGATATATTCAAGGCTAAACCAACATTATAGTGTAAAAAATGTAATATTTCATTTTCACGCCACATTGTTCCACATTTGTGTCCGTCACCAGTGGGGTCCATATGCTCACTACACCCCTTGTTACATTCCTTGAGGGGTGCAGTTTCCATAATGGGGTCACTTGTGGGGGGTTTCAACTGTCTTGGCAACACAGGGGCCTTTTGAATGCAACATGGCCCCTCGAAATCCATTCCATCCAAATCCAGCCTTCAAAAACCAAATGGCGCTTCTTCCCTTCGGAGGCTTACCCTGCACCCGCATGGCGCTTTATCTCCACATGTGGGGTATTTCCGTACTCAGGGGAAATTGCTCTACACATTAAATGTTTTTTTTTATCTTTTAACCCCTTGTGAAAATGAAAAAACATGACAAGATTAATAATTTAGAGTAAAAATTTTACAAAAATTACACTAAATGTTGGTCTAGCCTTGATTTTTTTCCATTTCCACAAGGGGTTAAAAAAGAAAATGAACACAAAACGTGTAGGGTAGTGTCCCCTGAGTACGAAAATACCCCACATGTGGGCATAATGTGCCATATGGGCACAGGGCAAGTCACCAAAGGGACAGAGCGCCATTTAGAGGCTGGAATGGAGGATGGAGGCCATGTCGCAATTACAAAGCTCCTGTGCTGCCAGGACAGTAGAAACCCCCCACAAGTGACCCCATTCTGGAAACTACACCCCATAAGGAATCTAACAAGGGGTGCAGTGAGCATATGGACCCCACTGGTGACGGGCACTTACGTAGAACATGTGCCGAGAAAATAAAAAATACCATTTTTTTCATTTTCACGTCCCAAATGTGGCCGTCACCAGGGGGCCATATCCCAGCTGCCCCCCTTCTTAGATTCCTTATGGGGTGTAGTTTCCAGAATGGGGTCACTTGTGGGGGGTTTCTACTGTCCTGGCCGCACAGAGGCTTTGTAATTGCATCATGGCATCCTCTAATGGGAATGGCGGCCATACCTACTTAGCTGGGGAAAAGGGACAATTCTAATTTATTTGGGGGTATTAGGCCAATTATTAGTTTATAAGGTTGTAAATGACAGGTGTCCATCAAATTCAACCTGTGTTGATCCAGAGGAAGGCAAAAACCCCTCGTGAGGCAGACGACAGTAGCCTCATCACAGGGAAAAAATTCCTTCCCGACTCCATAATGGCGATCAGAATAATCCCTGGACCAAGGTGACCCCTGAAATAGGAATAAGGGACAGAATTTAGATAATGTAGAACCCCAGTGACGTGTGGTGCGCCTTGGAGCGATCCAGTATGCAGAGGCCAGAGTGATCAGGACAGGTGTCACACTGGTAAATGGTGTCCTTCCTGATCCCCCTGTTACCCCACACTCTGCACTTCTTCTGGGGTCTCCCGTTCTCCTGTGTGGGGGACGTCACCTGGAAAATGTTGCCCTGGTGCGATACGGGGTCCTTCATATCCAGAAGCGCTGGGTCCGCTCCATGGCTGCTAAATATTAGGGCGCTATTACTACTTCTGATATTTACGGATCGTGCCACAAGCTACAGGGCAGCGAGGGACCGGAAGAGGGGGCGCTGGTATAAAAGTTATCCCCGTACAGGTGGTGACCTTTATCCAGCAGTGGGAAGATCAGTTCCCGGACGACCTTCCCACTAACTCCAAGGATGGGGGGGAGGGGGCATCTGGGGGCTGGATTCGGGTGTCCCTTCCTACATACACTCTAAGGGTACATGCACACTGCGGAATCGCGACAGATAACCCTTCGTGCATTCCACAGCTGGCACCCGCCGGCGGACTGATGCAGGCGCACGTCTCCACACGTGTCATAGACTCCATTCTATGCACGGGCGGATTCCGCTCTCCGTCCAACGTGTTCATTCTTTGGATGGACGACGGATTCCGCCCGTGCATAGAATGGAGTCTATGACACGGGTAGAGAAATGCGCCCGCATCAGTCTGCCGGCGGGTGCCAGCTGCGGAATGCACAAAGGGTTATCCTTCGCCATTCCGCAGTGTGCACGTACCCTAAATCTGTAAGAGTACCCTGAGGTACTCTCACAGTGTTTGTAGAATTTCACTCCATACCGTCATCTCTTATTGGGACGGTACTGGCGGAAAAGACGTGTCTGGGGGGCAGCGTACGCTACGCTACCCCCAGACACGTCACTGGATGATGAGGATGAATGGAGGAAAGAAGGATCCCCCCCATTCATCCTCACTGGCTGTTTCGGTGTCGGAGGCAATAATAACGTATCCCTCTGACGCCGAAAACACCCTGGGGGCCATCTTTATACGGGGATTGGTATATGGGGTATGTAGTGGTGTAGTGTCAAACTTTATTCAGTGTAGTGTGGTGTAATGTAGTGTTTTTTACGTGTTTTTTTACAGTAAGTATAAAAAAAAAACCTACGCCAACAAAGGAGTTGCTGATAAATGCCGCACTTATGTGCGGCACTTATAAGCAGACCGTGGCAGTAGGATATAGAAAAAAAACACCCTACGCCAAAAAGGAGGAGTTGCTGATTAGCAGCGCACTTTCGTGCGATGCTGATCAACACTCAGCGGCGATAGGGTGCGGAAAGTAGAAAAAAAAAAAATTTGGAAAAAAAAAAAAAACCTTTTTCTACATTCTGAATATCCCTGTAGCTGCTGATAAGTGTATTACACATATCAGCCGCTAGGGGGCAGCAGAGCGCAAAATCCGGAAAATGACGAGGCTGGAGCCGAAAATAGCCGAAAGAAGACGACGGGGACCGCCGGAAAGACCCGAAGACCGAACGGAATGACGGAGGACGCCGCGAACCCGGAAGACGCCGATCAGGAGCCCGGGACAGGTGAGTAATGTACAAATACCCGCTCTGGACCCCTCGGCTACCTAGCTGAGGGGTCCAGGGCAGGTATTTACTATATTGTGGGACTCTGATCGCCGTGCCACCGGCCCGATCGCCGTGAACGGCCGGCCGGCCGTTCACGGCGATCGGGCCGGTGGCACGGCGATCACCATTACTTTTTACAGTAATGGCGGTCGGTGCCGTCCTCGGACAGCACCGACCGCCATTTTTTTCCGGGTCATCGGGTCACCGATGACCCGGAAAGGTTCCGATCGCCACTATTGGCTGATCTGAATTGATTAGCCTATAGCGGCGATCGTAAGCACGGGGGGTGTTAACCACCCCCCGTGCCGTGAAGCTAAGATGGCCTGCTATGATTTATAGCAGGCTATCTTCCCCGATCGCTGTGTGTGAACACGCAGCGATCGGGGAAACATCGGGCGTACCCATACGCCCGTTTGCGTTAAAGCCCAGGCAACGGGGGCGTATGGGTACGCCCGATGTCGTTAAGGGGTTAAAACACTGTAATAGATACAGTGAAATCTCAGATTACAAGCTTTTTTTTTTGTTCCGGGTATCTGCTTGTAATTCAAATCTCTTGTATATCTCTTGTACCATTAGATACATTGCGTTAAGATTTCTACATGGATAGACTGGTGCCGACACAGGGATGCTGGGGCCGCGGTCCTTTTTTTGAACCGTGGTCTGTTCCCAAGCACCGGCCTGGCTTGAAGTATAGGAGGCAGCCTGCCGCCCCCCGATCTGACGAAATCTCCCCTCTCTGACATGGCTCCATTAGAATCAATGGAGCCGCATCACAGAGGGGAGGAAAGATTGTCACACTGGGGGTGGGCGGGCTGCCTCCAGTGCTTCATGCCGGGAACAGACGGTCGCTGTGCATGGGAAACGGGCCACTTTAAAAAAAAAAAAAGGACCGTGGCCCCAGCAACCCTGAGCCGGCGCCAGTCTATTTATGTATGTAATGGTACATTCGCTTTAGAGCAGATTTTCCCATAAGAAATAATTGAAGCACAGACGATTCCTTCCACGATTTGTTCATACGAGCCCCCTGTGTCCCCATCCTGACACTGTACTGGGTAGAAAGCCTCTCATTTTAACCCACTGCTACTTGATCAACTATGCCGGTCATTGGACGCCTTCCAGCTCTCCATCCGCGTCACCGCTGCTTCCATTTGACCCCTGAATTAACCCCTTCAGTGATAGCTTCTCCAGGCAGTCGCACTTGTACCCAGCACTAGCAGGTTTGCAGCCACATTGGGAAGTTGTGTAAGGAGTGAGAGTTAACTGATTAACCCCTTCTTTACTCATAGTCTTTATTTACACTGAACATCTTACCTGACTTATTTTTGGGTTGTGGAACAAATTGTCTGCTTTTCAATTATTTCTTATGGGAAAATTTGCTTTGATGTACAAGTGATTTGGATTACAAGTATGTTCTGGAACGAATTATGCTCATAAATCACGGTTTCACTGTATATGGGTTTGGAGATGCCCTTTAAAGCATGGATAGGGAACCTATTGCCCTCCAGTTGTTGCAAAACTACAATTCCCATCATGCCTGGACAGCCAAAGCTTCGCTTTGGCTGTCCAGGCATGATGGGAATTGTAGTTTTGCAACAGCTTTATGGCCAAAGGTTCCCCATCCATGCTTTAAAGTATTGGTTTTAGGCCTTTAGATCAGGCAGATTATGCCATGCTTCATGCATTGACATTTTATAGGTATATCTGTTAGTTGAGGTAACTATAAAGGTGGCCATGAATGTTGGTGGGGAGCAGGACCAGGGTATTGATTCTCATTTGGAGAAGTAAGAAAGTGGCTTATTTTCTGCTCTCTCATGTCATCGGGGACTCTGGGGATAGCCGCACAGCCAGCTGCCCACCTTACTGTAATCAATATAGCCCTCCATTCATATGAATGGAATCCCACCTCCTCACAGGATAGATACTTTATTCCCTTGTTAGTATCAGAACTTCAGTGCGCAGACTGTGATACCCTGCCCCATCGCAGACCTTGTCATGATGATGGACTCCAGGATTATTCTATACATGTGACTCTGTGATTTGCATTTTTGTTTTAGGAGGAAGAGGTCAAATTAAACAGAAGAAAAAGACCGTCCCCCAAAAGGTTACAATAGCCAAAATCCCCAGAGCGAAGAAGAAATACGTAACCCGGGTGTGCGGACTGGCAACGTTCGGTGGGTTTGATGACGTCCTGGCCGGCGTTTGGCGTTTCTCACCAGTTTTTTGTGTCTTGTCCATTTATGATGGTGATTTCTATTTGCAGAAATTGATCTCAAGGAAGCACAAAGATTCTTTGCTCAGAAATTCTCCTGCGGTGCCTCAGTGACGGGGGAAGATGAAATCATTATTCAGGGAGACTTCACAGATGATATCATTGATGTTATCCAGGAAAAGTGGCCAGAGGTAATCTGCCCCCAAACCCCAAGACTACACTATACAAGGTGGGAGGTCTAGGCCCCTTCACACATCCCTGAAATTTACCCCGACGACCTATCAGGAAATCTGGGTACATTTCTGGACCCACAGGGTGTCCGTGCCAGATAACAGCTCTGGGAAATATGGGACATGTCTTATATTTGTCTGGAATTCCAGCGTTGATTTCCTATAGAACCCAGAATTCCAGACAGCTGCAGATGCACATAGGAATTCTGTCCGGAATTTTGGATGCATTGCATGGCAGCCCAGGCCAACGCCCGGATATCTGCCGCCGGGTGCTGACACTGGCCCCGTAACTTATCACAATAATAGCGATTTCTTCCTCTTTTTGGGAATCCAAATTATATCAGACAATAGTATGAGCGCTCATACAGATTCTCACAGACACCTGAGGCGCTTGGTATCCGTGCAGAAGCTTCTCCCTTTACTACATGTACAGCAGTTTTTCGGGCCCCATTACACAGAGCAATAATTGGCTGAATCGGGCCGATCATGGCTCCATGTAATAGAACGATCAGCTGATGAAACCATCATTTCTTTAGGTCTAGACCTACACTCAGTGGGCGTGCATCGCTACGTGTAATAGTGATGCATGGCTGATGATTGCAGTATAAAATAATAAAATAACTTACCTGACCATGTTACCTGGTGTCCTCGGGCCTTCCCTGGTCTCTGCAGCTCTGCTTTCTGCTCCCTTCTGTTCCGGTCTCTGCACTGACAGGCTGCTCAGCCAATCACCGGCCATGGCCTGTCAGTGCAGAGACCGGAACAGAAGTTAGAGCTGCAGCTGCAGAGACCAAAGAAGGCCTAAGGACAACAGGGAATTTGGTAAGGTAAGTACTTTTTTTTTTTTTTTTTTTTACACTAAAGGCAAGGGCTGCACGGACATCTCTAACGATAGTTGGCCCGTGTAATTGCTCAGTAAACGAGCCCCGATCCAGCGGACTGGCACTCAGTTTCTGCTCGGGCCGTGTAATAGGACCCTTCAGACTTTACACACTAGATCTCTCACAAACTGTACGCACTTCTAATCAGGAGCGCATACAGTAAAAGAAGTCTGAAGTTGATATTAGGCAGGAGATGGGGGGAACCTAACAATGAACATACCAGACCATGACCAGACCAGACCATGTGCCTGCGCTGTGCCACATCGTCCCTTGCCGTATGCCATTTTCTCCCAGTAACAACGGCCATGGACGTGTGGAGGAGGCCTTATAAAACAGTCTTATAGAAAGTGTCTTTGTTGCCCATAGCAGCAGTCATAGCTTTCACTTGGGATCCTGTAATTCTTTACATACTTGCCATGGCTGGGCTTGTTACACATGGACACCTCCATCATCTATGGCGTCTGAGTTGATGTGTTGTGATTGACCTTCTGAATGACGCTGCCTGTTTTTTTTGATTGACAGGTTGATGATGACAGCATTGATGATCTGGGAGAGGTGAAGAAGTAACATGGTGCCTGTAATGTCCTAGACTATATAGCCAAAGTGAGAGAGGATTCTCCGAGCTTTGTGTGTCCTCGGTACCACCTTGTTCCACCACTGTAGAACGCTACTTTTTGTTTTTATTATTAAATAATGCGATACTTAAAGTAACCAGTTCCCTCATGCGAGCGCATGATATGTGTTTAGATGAATAAAAATGGTTTTGGTCATTAGCGACTTGTCTCTTCATTGTGTAGATCAGCTGTGTCAAAGCGGTTACACAACTACAACTCCCATCATGCTTTAGCTTTGGCTGTCCAGGCATGATGGGAATTGTAGTTTTGCCACAGCTGGAGGGCCGACTGTTCCCCATCCCTGATGTAGTGGGTGTTATTTTAATAGATTTAGGTGTGCACATCATATAATTTATATACATTCCTGATAAAAGAACCTAATGTCGGCTTGTGGCCCTAAGTGGTTGTAGCTTTTCTGAATAGAAGACACTATCTTTTTTTCTTTTGCCCCTTTAATCTGTTGACTTTCAAAACATATAAGGATAGGGAATTTTTATTTTCTTTTAGAATTAAAGTTCCACTTATTAAGTGTAAATATTGTTCTGTACCTTCTGGCAAAAAGGGTTAAAGGGGTAGTTAACCCCCAAAAATTTTCTTTCAAATAAACTGGTGCCAGAGATTTGTAATTTACTTCTATAAAAAAAAAAAAAATGTGTTAGACTGAAAAGAATACACCACTTCCTGCAGGACATACAGCAGTATCGGAAGACGGTAATTTGCAAATCTCTTGCTCTTTCTGACACCAGATTTGAAAGAAAAAAACATTTGGTGAACAACCATGCAAAACAAGAGTCTGTGGAGCCTCGGTTGCGAGTCTCAAAACACGGGATAGCCAGATATCTCTAGCTTGTTACCACGGGGTGCCTCCATGATGGGGAGAGCACCACACCACCCTGATAGCCCCTTAAAGGAAAAGTGCCATGAAAATTTTTTTCCCAGTAATTGAAGCACATTACAAAGTTATATAACTTTGTAATGTGCTTCAATCACCTATCTGCCTCCCTTCCCTGTCTTTTCCCCCCTCCACCCCCCACCAGGAAGTGTCCTGACTCACACAGACCGAATGACTGCCGTCACCAGGCAGCTCCTTCTTGTGAGGATGAGTCATCAGCAGGAGGGCTGCTCTAGGTCCTGTTACACCAGCCCCCCCCCCCCCTCCCCAGTCCAAGTGATGGCTTGCAGTTGTTCAGCCAATGGGAGCTGAGCAAGCTGAGTCACCTGACAAGGCAGGGGAGGGGGGAGGCTAGTGTAACAGGAGAAGGAGCTGAGAGAAGAGCTTGGTGACGGTGATGACAGTAATTAGGTCTGTGTGAGTCAGGACACTTCCTGGTGGGGGGTGGAGGGGGGAAAAGACAGGGAAGGGAGGCAGATAGGTGATTGAAGCACATTACAGAGTTATATAACTTTGTAATGTGCTTCAATTACTGGGAAAAAGTTTTTCATGGCACTTTTCCTTTAAGTCCCACTTGGTTGCGAGTATTGGAACATAAACAGGGAAACAACACGGTGGCCCCTTTTTTTCAATGTCTAACTCACGATACGAGTATTGCAAGGGCGGCAGGCCTCCATCCACAGACAGACACGTTTTGTGGTATTTGCCCCTCGTCAGTGTGGGGTAGGATTCTGGCTGGTTGGGGCAATGACAAATCAACCAACAAAACACAGTAATCACTGAACTCAAGGAGAACAGTGAAAAAAACTCCAATGAAGTATCAATCAAGAGTCTCCACTGATGCCCCCAAAAATTTAAATATGCAAAACAGGAGTCCATGGAGCATCGGTTGCGAGATATCTCTAGCCTGTTGCCATGGGGTGCCTCCATGATGGGGAGAGCACCACACCACCCTGATAGATAGCCCCTTAAAGAGACACTGTCCCCCCCCCCTTTTGTGCATTCTGACATCTCTACACAGGTGTAAAGGGTAAGTTTAGCGTTTTTCATACCTTATTTTATATCATACGTCATGGTGTTTTTTCAAGTAAAAAGTGTCTTTTCATTAACTGCAGATTATATTAAGTGGGTGTGGTCTTGCGGCATTAACGTCATTTAGCCTTGTCCACAACGGCACCGTTGGACCTGCCCCCTTAACGCCCATTGGTTGGCTGACGTAAAGGTGGTGGGGTCTAGACCTTTCGGCCAGCCTGTTCCAATGGCCGGTGAGGGGGCGTGGCCAACAGTGATGTGGGCAGGACTAGGTGGCCCCGCCCACTTAACACAATCTGCAGTTGATAAAAGATGACTTTTTACTTGAACAAGCACCATGACGGATTATATGAAATAAGGTATGAAAACCGCTAAATTTACCCTTTACACCTGTGTAGAGATGTCAGAATGCACAAAGGGGGGGACAGTGTCACTTTAAGTCCCACTCTGTTGTGAGTATTGGAACATAAATAGGGAAACAAAAGGGTGGCCCCATTTTGGTGAGCAACCTCTTTAAATAATATACCTATAGTATATATGGGCTTCTATAAATCACTAGTGCATGAAGAAGTATAAGTTTTTTTTTTTATATAACTTAGGGTGCAGGAGGCCTTTTTTTCAGTTTTGCTAGGGAAATATGGGTGAAAAGAACACATTCCGCTGGTCTGAGATAGGACTTGAGAAGTGATGCGTCAGGCCCATTTGGGGAAAATTATATGGGGGGGGGGGGTCCCACCTCGGGGTTAGGGGTCATTCACATGTTCCATATACTTCCATACTTCTAAAGTCCCGGCATCATGATACAGCTCACAGATGTAGGGTCCCTGTGAGGCTACATAACACTCATCTGTAACCCTGCATTACACTACTGAACTGCCCATGATTTACAGGCCAAAATCCTGGGTGTAAAGATCCAACAATACAGACACTAGTATATACTTTAGCTGACTATAGGTGCGCGTTCATATGGCGTATTATTTACTGGAGCGGGAACATGCGCCATGGAATAATCCCCAAAAATGTAGTCTCAGATTTGTGATGTATTTGACTCTATTAAATATATAAAGTGCTGCGGAATCTGTTGGCGCTATATAAATAAAAATTATTATTAATATATAGGAAAACATATGCTACATGCCCCATAAATATATGCTACAGTGTGAACTGCGGCCTGTATTCATCTATTTTCCTGTGCAGTACAGGCTACACAGTACCGGCTGTGGGATGTTTTTTGCAGTGTGTAATAAAAGTTATATACTACATACAGTATATACCCACCAAGCTACAAAAAAATAATAAATAACGCAGCACCCCACTCCCCTCCCCCTCCCCCTCCCGCCGTCACCGCTGCTGCCTCACACCAGACATCCCGGCTCTGTACTCAGGACTGTTGCGCTCATCTGCCACCAGGGGGAGCTCTTCCCTAGCGGTTACCGGTGCTTCTCTTACAATCTGAACCCCTCAGTTCGCGCGAGACTTGGATTCCTTGGACGTGATTTGACTTGGGCGCAGGAACTGGTCCGGTAAAGTTTGCAGGTGGGTGCAGTGTGAATGTGGTGGCCGCGGTGCGATGCGTCTTCTTGTAGCTGCATGGGAACATATACCGTCACAGTATTCAGCTAGTCACCGGCCGCCTGAGGGGAGGGATTGGGCAGTGAATGAGTATGAGAGTTATAGGGATATAATAACCATCCATCCTTGTATCACCTCACAGGGTCTATGGGGATGACCTGGCCGCCCTGTCCTCATGAACTCTGCAGATTCCTCCCCAAAGGTACAAAACTATCCTGTGTACATGGAATCATTGTGTCCAGACAGTGTACAGGGGTCAGAGGTCATTGATACTCACTAGCCTCCTCTATGTATACAGGGGTCAGAGGTCACTGATACTCACCAGCCTCCTCTATGTATACAGGGGTCAGAGGTCACTGATACTCACCAGCCTCCTCTATGTATACAGGGGTCAGCGGTCACTCATACTCACTAGCCTCCTCTATGTATACAGGGGTCAGAGGTCACTGATACTCACCAGCCTCCTCTATGTATACAGGGGTCAGAGGTCACTGATACTCACCAGCCTCCTCTATGTATACAGGGGTCAGAGGTCACTGATACTCACTAGCTTCTATGTATACAGGGGTCATAGGTTACTCATACTCACCAGCTTCCTATATGTATACAGGGGTAATAGGTCACTCATACTCACTATCCTCCTCTATGTATACAGGGGTCAGAGGTCACTGATACTCACTAGCCTCTATGTATACAGGGGTCAGAGGTCACTGATACTCACTAGCCTCTATGTATACAGGGGTCATAGGTTACTCACACACTCTCTCTCTCTCTCTATATATATATATATACAGGGGTCAGAGGTCACTCATACTCACTAGCTTCCTATATGTATACAGGGGTAATAGGTCACTCATACTCACTATCCTCCTCTATGTATACAGGGGTCATAGGTCACTCATACTCACTATTTTCTATGTATACAGGGGTCAGAGGTCACTCATACTCACTATCCTCTATGTATACAGGGGTCATAGGTTACTCACACTCTCTCTCTCTCTCTCTATATATATATATATATATATACACGGGTCAGAGGTCACTCATACTCACTAGCCTCCTCTATGTATACAGGGGTCAGAGGTCACTGATACTCACCAGCCTCCTCTATGTATACAGGGGTCAGAGGTCACTGATACTCACCAGCCTCCTCTATGTATACAGGGGTCAGAGGTCACTGATACTCACCAGCCTCCTCTATGTATACAGGGGTCAGAGGTCACTGATACTCACCAGCCTCCTCTATGTATACAGGGGTCAGAGGTCACTGATACTCACCAGCCTCCTCTATGTATACAGGGGTCAGAGGTCACTGATACTCACTAGCCTCTATGTATACAGGGGTCATAGGTTACTCACACTCTATGTATATACAGGGGTCAGAGGTCACTCATACTCACCAGCTTCCTATATGTATACAGGGGTAATAGGTCACTCATACTCACTATCCTCCTCTATGTATACAGGGGTCATAGGTCACTCATACTCACTATTTTCTATGTATACAGGGGTCAGAGGTCACTGATACTCACTAGCCTCTATGTATACAGGGGTCAGAGGTCACTGATACTCACTAGCCTCTATGTATACAGGGGTCATAGGTTACTCACACTCTCTCTCTCTCTCTCTCTCTATATATATATATATATATATATATATATATACAGGGGTCAGAGGTCACTCATACTCACTAGCTTCCTATATGTATACAGGGGTAATAGGTCACTCATACTCACTATCCTCCTCTATGTATACAGGGGTCATAGGTCACTCATACTCACTATTTTCTATGTATACAGGGGTCAGAGGTCACTCATACTCACTATCCTCTATGTATACAGGGGTCATAGGTTACTCACACTCTATATATATATATATATATATATATATATATATATATATATATATATATATACAGGGGTCAGAGGTCACTCATACTCACTAGCTTCCTGTATTTATACAGGGGTAATAGGTCACTCATACTCACTATCCTCCTCTATGTATACAGGGGTCATAGGTCACTCATACTCACTATTTTCTATGTATACAGGGGTCAGAGGTCAACACTGTCCCTCGTACTCACTAGCTTCCTCTATGTATACAGAGGTCACTAATACTATCTTCCTGTATGAATACAGGGGTCATAGGTAACTCATACTCACTATCCTCTATGTATACAGGGGTCATGGGTCAACACTGTCCCTCATACTCACTATCCTTGTCTTTGTATACAGTTACATATAGTTACATAGTTAATACGGTTGAAAAAAGACACATGTCCATCAAGTTCAACCAAGGAGGGGATGGATACAGGGAAGGGGGAGGGGTGATAGGTTCTATACATATGCATTTATATTATTTTGCTCTAAGAACTTGTCTAGCCCTGTTTTGAAGCCCTCTACTGTTTTTGCTGTGACCAGATCCTGTGGTAGACTGTTCCACAGATTCACAGTTCTCATGGTAAAGAAGGCTTGTCGCCTCCGGAGATTGAACCTTTTTTTCTCCAGGCGGAGGCAGTGCCCTCTTGTCCTTTGAGGGGGTTTTACCTGGAACATCTTTTCCCCATATCTCTTGTAGGGGCCATTTATATATTTAAATAAGTTAATCATATCTCCCCTTAAACGTCTCTTCTCCAGACTAAACAAATGTAATTCTTTTAATCTCTCCTCATAACTAAGATGCTCCATTCCCCTTATTAGTTTAGTTGCCCGTCTTTGTACCCTCTCCAGCTCTAGAACATCCTTTTTATGAATCGGGTTCCAAAACTGGACGGCATACTCCAGATGAGGCCGCACCAAAGCTTTATAAAGCGGTAATATTATATCCCTGTCCCGAGAGTCCATGCCTGTTTTAATGCATGACAATATCCTGCTGGCCTTAGAAGCAGCTGTTGTCATAGGTGACTGCTGTCACTCATATTCACTATCCTTGTCTATGTATACTGGGGTCACAGGTTACCGCTGTCACTCTGCTGTTGAGATTTTTTTTAATAGAACTAAAAAGTAAAAAATTTTGGGTGAACTATCCCTTTAAGACAAGATGGTGGACAGGTGAGAACAGAAATATGACCAGAACTGGTAACCTGCTAATAACATGGCAGAAGTTAGGATTGTGCCTTGTACATGGGGTTGTATGTCACACACTTGTATAGACTTCTGTAAGGCTGAAGGAGTTATACTGCGTGGTCTCCCGGCGGCCGGAGAAGCTGGATGCTGCCTGAGGGCTTCCAGGAAACATGGATACAGCAATAGGCTATAACTGTGTTTTCCAGGACTCTCTAGGGCGGCATCCAACTTCTCCAGCCACCAATAATCAAATACGGCATACTCTGATTCGGCCAGCTTGCTCCTCACTAGTGCTGACACCATACACATCTGCCTGTGTAATGCTAGCCGCCGCCGCCTTCTTTTTTTCTTTTTTTTAGTTTGTTTGCACAGATCTCGAGAAATCTACAATCCAGAAGCAAAGGAAAGAACTCCAGTTATTGATCGCGGAGCTGAAAGATAGAGACAAGGAGCTGAACGAGATGGTGCTAGTGCATCAGAGGCAGCTGCTGGCCTGGGAGAGTGACAGACAACATGTCCTTAGGCTGGAGCAGAAGTGTGCCGGCCTGGAAAGTATGGCTGCCATGTAATCTCTACCAATGTGTCTGTGTCTGCTATTACTTTTATATGTTCACAGCTAAATTGTATATGGTGTGGTAGAAGACTGCACTCTGTAGGTCAGGTGGTGCATGTGGTAGGAGTTATTCCATAATAGTAGAAAAAAAAGGATGCCGGCACTCACCAAATGAAGAAATGCTTATTTATTTAGTGCAAATCAATCAGGACGTGTTTCGGCTAACATAGCTGTTATTAGCTGATGAAGGCTATGTGAGCCGAAACGCCTCCTGCTTGATTTGCACTAAATAAATACGGTACACATTTCTTCATTTGGTGAGTGCCGAGATTCTTCTATACCACAGCTAAATTGTAGACAGTAATCTAGGATGTTTATGCTGTCAGGATTGACTTCACTTGAAATGGAGTGTTCTTGTCCATAACAAACAAGCACAGGGGGTTTGTTTTGTGTTTAGCATACAAGGCCACGGCATACGCTGGATTCAGTTAACCATGGTGTCTCAGAGGCCATCGTACAGCATCACCTTATAATGCTGCATACATCAGTATACTGGGACACCACTGGTCCCTGCCTGTGCCCATTGGTTTACAGCAGAGATCCCAGGCAGAGACTACACTGATAATAATAGCTGCTCTGCCTTAGTGTAGGCTCCGTACTTCCTGGAGTTTAAGGACCCTCAGTGACATCATCAAAGGTCCTTAAAGTGTAACTATCATTTGTTAAAACTTCTGACATGTCATAGTGGCATGTCAGAAGTTCATATTGGTGGGGGTTCAGGTGCTGAGACTTCCTCCAATCAGTAGAATGAAGGACAGAAGTGGGTATGAGTTTTTTAGACCCCCTGGCTGTCACAAATACCCATTGGTGTAGCACAGTACCAGACAGAGCCTGCTCCTTCATTCGGGGCAGTTTGATAAGACAATGTAACCTATTATACTTGCGGTGTGCTTCCTTACTGTAGATGAACTTCGGAGAAGGAATGAAATCATCAGATCAGTAACCAAGAGGATAAAGTTACTGGAAGCTCAGCAGCAGGATGGGAAGACCACATTGGCGAGTACCCAACAGCGGCTTCAGGAAGTGTGTCTTAAAGCTTCGGAAGCAAATAATCATTGTCAGGATTTGGAGGTAAGTCCTAAGCATCAGTAATGGATATTACATCTACGTCCTTTCTAGTCCGTCCTCCACCGGATGATAGTTTTCTCAGATGAAAAAAAATACCAAAAAGGGATATTTACAGAATAGTAAATAGGGGAGAAAATGGTAAAAGTAGAAGCTCGTCTGCACGAACCTAGCGAGGTGGCAACAGGAGACCCTGCAGGTTTGTGTTACTCGGAGGCCTCTGTAAGGTAGTGTACAATGAATTTTCTCATGTATAATATTTAAAAAGGATGTTATAGAGACTCTGTCAGCATGTTTATGGCGTCCTCTCTCAGGGTAGCATAAACTAGTGACAGAGAAGCTGAACAGAATGATGGATCACTCACATTATTCTGTGCAGCTGATCCAGAGATATCCTCTTGAATAACATGGACAATAAGCAATACTCTGCATTATGTGCATGAGCCCAGTAGTCCTGGATATTCATGAGAAGCAGAAAACTCTGCCCACCAGCTGCTGATTGGCAGTTATCTATCCATGCTGTGCATAGGGAGACAGCTGTCAATCAGCAGCTGGAGGGCGGGGGAGGGGTGTGGCAAGAATCCTCTTCTCCTGCATATTAGGAGAACGGCTGAACAGAATAATGTAAATAATATACCAATCTGTTCAGCATTTCTATCACAAGTTTATGCTGCCCTCACCATGTGCACCATATACCTAGTGACAGATTTCCTTTAAGGGGAGGTAACCTGACCTGCCCTACCTATGTGACCTGCCATAGGGCCCTATTACACAAGGTGATTATCTGCAGAATAGGGCAGATATTGCTCCATGTAATAAAGACAATAATCAGTTGAGGAACCGATCACCAGCTGATCCTTCTCTTTCAACATGTTTAAAAATCATCGGCTGCCGACCAGCAGCAACTTACCTCTCCATGCTCCCCGGTGTCGTCCTGCCTTCTCTCCGCTTCTGGAACTGTCTGAAGCCGTCTGTAAAGTGACAGGCTGTTCAGCCAATCACTGGATACAGTGCTGTGTAGTCTCAGTCAGTGATTGGCTGAACATCTGGCCGCTTCACAGACTGCTTTAGAAGCTCCAGCAGTGGCTGTGGTGAGGCGGGAATATAGTATTATTTATTACTTTTTATATACCGCAGGGGCTTCACAGACATTGCTAACTATATATATTATATATATATATATATATATATATATATATATATAGATATATAGATAGATAGATAGATAGAAAGGCAAAGCAGCACTGCTCCAGGATGCAGTGGGTGCCAGCAGACCTAAGTCTTGACCACAGACCGAGATAATTAGCAGCGAGATAGTCCACGGCACACCGAGGTTAACGGTGAATTCAGTGATTTATTCAGATAAACATGATACAGCACTCCAACACACGCCAACACAGCGTGTGTTGGAGTGCTGTATCATGTTTATCTGAATAAATCACTGAATTCACCGTTAACCTCGGTGTGCCGTGGACTATCTCGCTGCTATATATATATATACATTGCTGCACAATCATTGAGCTGTGTAATAGGGTTTGTAAGTGAGCGTCAGTCTAGCAGATCAACGCTTGCTTGCTGCATGAATCGGGCCGTGTAATACGGCCTCCCCTTATATCACCCGCCTTACTTTTAAGATCTGCCTTTTTAGGAAACAAATCTAACTTTGAACGATTCAGTTCTGGAACTGTCTGCCCAGGTGGGACAATTGAAGGCCAGAGAACAGGAGCTCTCTACATTACTGAGGCTGAAGGTGAGATTTTTTTTTTTTTTTTTTTTTGTTGCTTCAATTTTAAATGTGTCACTAAAAGGGAACCTTATGAATCTAACCTGATGTGTCTCTATTGCGCACGGGGTGTAGAGGATGCTGGTATGTATGTTACCTTCCTCTTCGACGCCGTTCCCGTGCTGTTAGCAGTGTAATCCTCGGTCTGGAGCACAGCCCTGCCCCCAGAGTGCAGATCTGGCCTGTTGGCTCCATTAATTATCATTAGAAGAAGCGGGCTGGCTGGTGCTCTGGGGGCGGGGCAATGCTCCTAACTGCGCTCCAGACCGAGGATTACACAGCTAACAACATGGAAGCTGCACTGATAACATACCTTCCTCCTCCTCGTCTCATAGGGACATATAAGCAGGTTAGATTCTTCTCACCTGCTGATAGTTCCCCTTTAAATACAGAAACTCTATGCACAATTAATAAAACTATGGCACGATACATAATGAATCTTGTATGGTAAAAAAAAACGTGGATGTTAACCAGTATGCACAGGGTTATTAGAATTAAACTTCCCCAATTCTGAGCCCTTTGGAAGGCATTCTGCTGGACAGTGGGTGCTCGCCATAAAACATTCTTGTTTAAAATGCAAAATACGCTACAAATGTTCAATATGTCCCCCTTGGTTTTCAAAAACGCTCAACAATGTTTTCCACCAGTAAATGTAGTGATTCAGCTTTAATCACTACAACATATCACAGTCATACAGGGTGGGATCAGGTGAGGGAGGAGGCCATGCTGATCAGGCATGCATCGGTCATACTTTGCTAAGAAAATGTTTTAAATATTTAATGAATGGCAATCAAATCATCTGATGTGCTCATTGAGCGATGTTCATCTCATATCGAGTGTCCTCTGGAGTCCTCTGATGTTAAAAAAGGATGTTAAAGAGACTTGGTCGGTAGGTTTATGGTGTCCTATCTCACGGTAGCATAAACTAGTGACAGAGAAGCTGAACAGAAAGATGTATCACTTACATTGTTCTGTGCAGCTGATCCAGAGATATCCTCCTGAATAACACGGACAATAAGTAGTCCTCTCCATTATGTGCATGTGTTCAGTAGTCCTGGATATTCATGAGAAGCAGAAAACTCCGCCCACCAGCTGCTGATTGGCAGTTATCTATCTATGCTGTGTATTGGCAGTTAGCTGTCAGTCAGCAGCTGGAAGTTGGGAGGAGGGGTGTGGTAAGAATCCTATTCTTCTGCATATTAGGAGAACGGCTGAACAGAATGATGTAAGTAATGCAGCAATCTGTTCAGCATTTCTGTCACTAGTTTATGCTGCCCTCATTTATGGTGGAATAATCCTAGTGACAGATTCCTTTTAAAGGGGACCTGTCACCCTGGCTGCCGGGGTGAAGCCCGCCCGACCCCCTGCTGGAACCCCTTATACTTCCCCCTTCCTTCAAGTCCTGGCCCTGACCCTCTCCCGCTGCCGAAGGGGGGAACCCCTTATACTTACCCTTTCCTCGAAGTCCCGGTCCCGGACCCCGTCCCGCCGAGAAGTCACTGAAGCTGTGTGCGCGCTCACTTCGAGGAAGGGGTAAGTATAAGGGGTTCCACTGGGGGGTCGGGCGGGCTTCACCCTGGCATCTGAGGTGACAGGTCCCCTTTAAGTGCTTTTGTAACCCCATTTAAACAATATGCAATGCTTATCTCTAGGACAAAGACATAGTAGAAGCAACCAATCACATCACAGAGCTTACCTCTCGATTCAAAGATCTAGAAGCAGCCTTACGGGAGTCAAGGCTCAGGGAGAATTCAGCTATGAAGGAAATGCAAGGGCTGAAGCCTAGAATTAAAGGTTTGAAGACTGAACTGGATAAACTGAAAGGTGCGGGGGTTCTGATTTCACAACGTAAGCAATATCACAGGTAACTAGAGATGAAACAAGCAGATTCATTTTGCAAAACTGATCTGTGCCTATATCCCTCAGGCTGTCAGCTTCGTGCAGAGGGAGGATACCTCTCGGGGACCGACTAAAAAACATGGATACAGCCCATATATTACAGGCGGTCAGTCCTTAGGATGTATCCACCTTCTCCACGGACAGACATCGGGATTCAAAAACTTACCTTAGCTAAGCCTGCTTTGCTCATCTCTAGTATTACATATCTGTATGCAAACTTTGGTTATCTGTGAACAGTTCTTACTTTGCCATTCATATACCAGATTCTCTGTGGCATTAGGCCTTGTTCACACCTCCCGTAAAGTTGTCCGTAATTGCGGATCCGTAATCACGGTTCAGATTAGAGCACATTGTTGTATATTGGACTAGTCACACAGTCCGTGTTAATTTTGATCCATATTCCGTTCCGTAAAAAAAAAAATCCTAGTGTGGATTGTGATTGTGGTACGGATTATCAATAGAAGTCTATGGGATTTGTATTTTTTACGGACGTCACGGATCTCACATCCGTTACCTCTAATACACACGAATCAAATCAGTGCAAACTATTCACATTTTACGGAAACGGATGCAAATACGGATCATTTTCCACGGATTGCAGAGAAAAAATAGCGGCTCCGAAAAATCACTGAACGTGTAAATTAGACCTTGTACAGCTTTTCCTCTGAGCTGGCGTTCATCATTGCTTTGTTGTTTAAGATGACGTCAGCCAAAAGACTGTGGAAAACAATGAGCAGAGGGAAGAGATTATTCGCCTGAAGCAGGAGAGTGCCTACATGCAGGCTGAGCTGGTGTTTGCGGGTGAGTAATGGGTCACTGTTCAGGTGTGTACTCTGGTTATTACCTGTTACTTGTATTGTGTTTATGTGACCCGTGAAATCTTTGTTATAGCTGAAAGGGAGAAACGTAAAGATCAGCTCCTTCATCTAGCAAAATCGAAGCAAGACAGAACGGACCGAGAACTTCAGAACCTACGACAGGTGAGGCGTGATAGGTATGCTCTGGGAAGGAACTGACCGGATTATAGGTCTTATGGACTTTATACACACGTCCCGTAAAGTTTTCTGTAATTGCGTATCCGGAATCACGCTTCAATTTATATTGGGCTATTCACACAGTCCGTTTTAATTTTGATCCGTTATCCGTTCCGTAATAATAAATCCTAGTGCAGATTGAAATTACGACACGGATCAGCCCATAAGACTCTATGGGATCCGTGAATTTTACGGATGTCACATCCTGGATGTCCGTAAAAATCAAGTATGAAAACGTGTTCAACTTTATTACTAGTACTGCTCACATTTTACAGAAACGGATGCAAATATGGATGATTTTCCACGGATCACAGAGAAAAAAATAGCAAGAGGTTTTGCAGCCTCCCCCCCAAAAAAATAAAATCACTGAACGTCTTAAGGGTGCGTTCACATGTACATGATCTGCAGCAGATTTGATAGCAATGTCAAAATCTGCATTAAATCTGCTGCGGATCCTGTTGGTGTGAACACATCCCTGCAGTTGTTATCACCTCTTCAGTGCATGGGCCTCCTTTTGTCCAGTCAGTCAGGGCGCCCCTAATTTAACATTTATCACCTATCCGCAATGCTTCAGGCCAGAATATCCCTTTATGCAAATTCTTTATCACTTATTTTTAGACAAATTAAAGGGAATGTATGATCACATAATTAGTTTACTATTATTTCATTTATTTTATTATATGACTATGCAGAAACAAATGGAACGCCTCACTTACTCCCATATGGTCCATGAGTTAAAGTTAAATCTGTCTGTTAAATAATGTTCCAAAGTGCTGACACTGTTAGATAGATGTTATGTCACAGAGACACCTGGTACCTTTCATATATCCGTCTGTGCCTCCATAATGCAGAAAAATGCTTTCCCGAGCTCCTGAAGTGCAGCAAGCTGTAACACCTCCTATCTCCCGTACTGGACCCTGCTTGAAACTCAGCTTCCAGGTGTCAATGAAGCAGAAAAGGGGATGAGAGCCTCTGTGACTCCTTGTACCAGAGAATAAAAGCATTTCTCCTAACAGTGTCAGCAGTTTAGAACATGAATTGCAGCTGACAGATTCCCTTTAATTTTTGTTACGTGCCAGTTATGACTATGCAGTTTTTAGTGTGTAGGATATGCTACATTATACTGATGATATTTACAGCTGCTTGAGACCCTGAATTACAAAAAAAATTATATATATATATATTTATCACCCATTGGCTACTTGTACAGATATACATGAAGCAGCAGCATGACCTACAGTTTCTTCGGCTGACATCGGAGAGTTCCTGTGACAAGGCACATAAGCGAGTGGATGTCAGGTAAGTGTTAATATCTATTAGATTTTCCTAGTCAGTATTGTATTTAAAGGGGTACTTTTCAATCAACTGGTGTCAGAAAGGTAAACAGATTTGTAAATTATTTGTATTTCAAAATCTCCAGTCGAACAGTAGTTATCAGCTGCTGTATGTCCTGCAGGAAGTGGTGTAGTATTTCCAGTCTGACACAGTGCTCTCTGCTGCCACCTCTGTCCATGTCAGGAACTGTCCAGTGCAATAGCGAATCCCCTATAGAAAACCTCTCCTGCTCTGGACAGTTCCTGACATGGACAGAGGTGGCAGCAGAGAGCACTGTGTCAGACTGGAAAGAATACGCCACTTCCTGCAGGACATACAGCAGCTGATAAGTACTGGAAGACTGGCAACTTTTAAGTAGAAGAAATTTTTTTTATTTATTTAATCTTTATTTATAAATTTTTATGTAATAAAACCAAAGTAATTAAAGTCCCAACCAAGAAAAAAAGCAATATACAAAGAGAGAATCACCATATTCATATTAACGCAATCAATCAATCAATCAATCAATGAAAAGAATATCAAATCCCCATAAATCGAAGCTAAGGGCCGGGCTTCATAAATAACAACATTCAAAATAACCTAACCAAATCTCCACATAAATTACAAATAACCATACTGTGGACCGATGTGAGTGAACCCCGTCCCTATCAACGAATCGTCCAAGATACCTTACTATAGAGTTAATCTGCAACCGTATCTACGGGATCAAGCTGAGAGCCCTCGCAGACCCCAAGAAGGCGACATCCGTCCAGCCAGACTCGATACGACTATCCAAGTAGAAGAAATTTAAATAACTTTCTGACACCAGTTGACTCCACCCTAATGGTAAAACTGTTGTTTCCTGAACGGTGCCACGGTGTCGAATCGTTCCCTTTGACCTTACATACTAAATCTCCTTTGACTTTGATATGTGACCTTTGTCATTCTCACCTCTCTGCCTTCCACTCCTAGCTGTAGTCCATCAGATGCCACCTTGCATTTAGCTGAGAATGATGGAATTGTGGCCGACCATCAGAGTCCTCCTTTATACATGGAAGACCTGAATATGCCCTTAATGCAATCAACCCTCAAAGACTCTGAATCTCTCAGATGCCAGGTGAGTAAAGTGCAGCCTCACGCTCCGGAAACTGAGTGGATTACAGAGTGTGACAATAAGGGCCCTATTACATGGACGATAATCGACCAATTCAGCTGATTATCATAGCTGCCATAATATTCTAATAGAGACAGTGATCACCTGATGAAATGATTATCGGCCGATTTATTCTTTAGGTCCAGACATAAAATTATCGGCCACCGACGGAGCATCGCTACATATGATAGCTACATGTAATAGCAATGTGCGGCCGATGGCTAATGATTAAATAAACTGTTCATATATTACCTCTCTACTCTCCTGGTATTCTTCTGCGCTCTGCAGTTGTAGCTTCAGAGGAGCCTGTCTAAGCTGACAGGCCTCTCAGCCAATCACTGGCCACAACGGTCCTGACTAGTGATTGGCTGAGCGGCCTGTCAGCTCAGACAGGCTACTCTGAAGCTGCAACTGCGGGACCAGGATGCATGCAGAGCGCAGGAAACATGGAGCGTGAACTGTTAATGTATTAACAGTTTGGCCAAGGGCTGCACAGACATCGCTAACTATATATATATATATATATATATATATATATATATATATATATATATACACACAGCCTTTGCTAAACGACTATCGGGCCATGTAATAGGCTCAGTAAACGAGCGCCGATGTAACAGATCGGCGCTCGTTTACAATATTGATCAGGCCATCGTCAGCCTGTGTAATAGGACCTTAAGGGCCTGTTCACACTGCGGAAAACAGACGTAAATTCTGAGGGGAATCCCCAACGCACACTCTGCTCAGAATCCCGCCTGCTTCACTGGAGGCGCTCTATACTTATTATTGAGACAGCGAGGCTGTCGAAATGTCCGCCTTTTTTCCGCAGTGTGAACCTAAGGCCTAAGGGGTAGATTTATCAAACATGGTGTAAAGTAAAACTGGCTCAGTTGCCGCTAGCAACCAATCAGATTCCACCTTTCATTTTCTAAAGAGTCTGTGAGGAATGAAAGGTGGAATCTGATTGGTTGCTAGGGGCAACTGGGCCGGTTTCACTTTACACCATGTTTGATAAATCTCCCCCTCAATGTTTATGCTGTTTAGGCAGGTTGCCCGACCAGTGAATCGTGAGTTTATTGTTTATATGTAAGTCCGGTTTTGAGATTACATTTATTATCTTTCTTTCATTATTTACCTGCCCTTCACGTTATTTCTAGTTAATTATTTACCGTTTAATTTGCTCAGCAGTCAAATCCTTGATACGGCGACCGCGGAATAAAAGCTTTAGTTATATGTGTAGGTAGGAAGTTATCACATTACACTTAGTTTGCTTTGCACATTTTGTAAGAATACAATAAAGTCAAGTTTAAGGCCCTATTACATGGGACGATTATCGTGTAAATTATCGTTATATCGTTTGAATTTAAATGATAATTGTTTTGTGTAAATGCAGGCAACTAACAAACGACCAAAGAGAAATCGTTCATCGTTTGTTTGGTGAAGACATCAAAATCATTGCTAATCATTCGCTGTAATTCCACATTTGTTCACTAATCGTTCAATGTAATTCCACATCGTTCCTTCAGTTGCCGGGAACAGATGGAGAAAACGATCGGAGTAACAATCGTAACTATCGTTCTGTGTAATATGGTGATCGATTTCAGGTTAACGATAAACAATCTAGTTTTCGATAGTTTATCGTTAAAGGGGTTATTCAGCGCTACAAAAACATGGCCACTTTTCCCGCTACTGTTGTCTCCAGTTCAGGTGCAGTTTGCAATTAAGCTCCATTTACTTCAATGGAACTAAGTTTCAAAACCCCACCCAAACTGGAGACAACAGTAGGGGGAAAGTGGCCATGTTTTTGTAGCGCTGGATAACCCCTTTAATCAGTTGATCTCATAGGACCCTTATGGTCCTTTTATGGAGCAATAATTTGCCCAATCGATTGTTTAATGATTTTGAGGCAACAATTTCCTTTTAATAACAATCAGCGTTTAGACGAAGAGATAAATCGTTTGAAAAAATCGTTATTGCAATCGGCTTAAGGCCATCTCACACATTAGGGTGAATCTGTGAAAGACTGTTTACACGAAGCAATCCGCAAATTTTCAGCGAACGACTAACGATGATTTGAGAACATGTTGAAAGACCAAAATGAACAATTTCTCGCTCACCGCTTGATCGTTTGCAGTGTTTACACAAGCCAATTATCGCTCAAATGCGAAAATTCAAATAATCGGTCCGCGTAAAAGGACCCTTAGTTTTTATGGGTTACAAAGTGTCAGAGGCGTCTCCAAGGCCCTCGAAGACCTGAGGGTTTTGTCTTCACTCCCCCTCCCATCCCTGTTTGATTGACAGTCAGCTTCCAGCACTGAGCACTTTTTTTTTTCTTTTTTAAGTACAATTGTGGGGGAAGCCATCTTGCCTGAGCTATGGTTTACAGTAAGTCTCCACAAGCAGAGGCAACAATGGACAAAAGCTGTCTCATTGACATGTATGGGAAAGTTTACTGAGCACTTTGTGATATTTGAAGAGGTCATTTTTCAGGGAGGGGGAGGATGGGTTGTGAGCTTCAGCTATTGTCTTCTGCATATACAGGTGTCACTTGCTTATCATCACATGAAGTCTCAGCTAATTATTAGGGTTAGTTAATAAAAACAGCAAGATTTTAGGATAATTTGGAGGGTGGAGTTGCATGTACCGTATCATAGCGGATTTTATGCAGCATGTTTTGCAGTGAAATCTGCTGTGATGCCAATTTCTTAAAAGGTCTATGACGCTCCATTCTTGCAGTTGATTTTCATTCCACTGTGAGGATGTATCATAGTAGAAATTACCGTGCTCACCTGTCTGCGTTCTATCGGCTCAGTGACAGCCAGCATATTAAACTAGATAACATTTTTTCTTTTTTTTTTGTCCAGCATTTGTATTCCCCGACAAGTAAATTGCAGCACCTGTTGGCAAAGTCTCGTCAGATGGTTGCGGATCTTGAACTTGGCTCATTGCTCTTAGACCCACATGACGGCTCCACCAGAACGGTAAGTAACAAGGTAGGGTAACAGTTGGATACTGATACAACACAGAGAAATTGCCCCTTCTCCCCAATGAGTAACGGCCCTACACGGGACGATTATTGTGTGGAAAATCTTTGTGTGGTTCGATTTTAAATGATAATCGCTCTGTGTAATTGCAGGCAACGATAAAAAAAACATTTATGTGTCATTGATCGTTTATTTAGATCTGACCCTAAAATGATCGTTAATCGTTTGCTGTAATTCCGCATTTGTTCCCTAATCGGACAGTTTAATTCCAAATTGTTCCTCCTTTTGCCGGGATCAGATGGAGTAAACAACCGTAACTAACGACTATCGTTCCGTGTAATGTGGTGAATAGTTTCAGGTTAATCTAGTTTGGAATGGTTTATTTAAAAAAGAAAAACAAACAACCTTCGTCTAAAAGGACCCTAAGGGCCCTATTCCACCGGACGATTATTGTTCAGATTATCGTTAAATCGTTCGAATCTAAACGATAATCGTTCGGTTGAAATGCAGTTAATGATTAACGACCGAACGAGAAATCGTTGATCGCTTTAAAGGACCGGGACCTATTTTTATCGTTGCTCGTTCGCAACTTGTTCGCATTGAATAAGACGTCGTTCAGTCGTTCACAGTAGATACGGACGCAATAGCGAAGAAAAAACTATCGCAAATACAGTCATAAGTAACAATTATCGTTCCATGGAAATGAGTGAACGTTTTCAGGTCTTTCGCAATAGCGGTCGTTTGAGATCGTTAATCGTTAACGATTATGCGAACGATAATCGACCGGTGGAATAGGGCCCTAAGGGTCCTAATACATGGAGAGATTTTTAACGACTAACGATAAACGATAGCAAACAAGATTGTTTATCGTTAACCTGAAATCGTTCACCATATTACACAGAATGATAATCGTTAGATACGATCGTTACTATGATCGTTTATTCCTTCTGATCCCAGCAAAACAATGAACAATGCAATTACACTGAACGATTAGTGAACAAATGTGGAATTACAGCGAACGATTAGCGAACATTTTAGGTTCAGCTCTAAATCAACAATCAACAACATATGAACAATTTTTCGATCGTTGCCTGCAATTACGCAGATCGATTATTGTTTAAATTCGAACGAAATAACGATTTTTCGCACAATAATCGTCCCGTGTAATAGGGCCCTAAGGGGGTGTGGATCTCCAGACATGTCACTCGACATGGTGGCATTTCCTTGAGTGTCTGGTGGAAATGTCTTGTCTCTTTGTGGATGTTTACACTTGCTGTACAGATTTACTATGAATAAATGGAATTCCTGAGCTCGTGAGTCATGTGATCCCTCAGTCTTCAGCAAATGTTGCATGGTTTGTCACACAAACAATATACCTCCCTGCTTCCTAGCAGCCCTGAGAAGCACAGGTTACTTCCTACAACATACAGGATAAGGCCATGTTGCCACTGCGTAAATTTCATAGAAACATAGAAGATTGTCGGCAGAAAAAGACCACTGGGTCCATCTAGTCTGCCCTTTTAGTATTTTCTTTCTTATTATCTTAGGATAGATATATGTCTATCCCAGGCGTGCTTAAATTCTGTTATTGTAGATTTACCAACCACCTCTGCTGGAAGTTTGTTCCAGGTATCTACTACTCTTTCAGTAAAATAATATTTTCTTACATTGCTTCTGATCTTTCCCCCAACTAACCTCTCACTGTGTCCTCTTGTTCTTGAGCTCAGTTTTTTGAACCTTATTTAGTCCCTTAACATACTTAAAGGTTTCAGTCATGTCCCCCCTTTCCCGTCTTTCCTCCAGACTATACAGATTCAAATCTTTAAGTCTTTCCTGATATGGTTTATGCCTCACACCCTCCACCATTTTTGTAGCCCGTCTTTGGACCCGTTCTATTTTATCAATGTCCTTTTTTTAGATGAGGTCTCCAGAACTGGACACAGTATTCCAGATGTGTCCTCACCAGAGCTCTATACAGTGGGATCACAATCTCTCTCTTCCTACTGGTTATACCTGTAGCTATACACCCCAGCATACCATTATATATATATATATATATATATATATATATATATATACACCCCAGCATACGATTTGCTTTCCCCACCGCCTGGCTGCACTGGTGACTCATTTTAAGGCTGTCAGAAATCATTACCCCTAAATCCTTCTCTTCTGAAGTCTTTTCCAACACAGTACTGCCGATGTGATACTCTGATAGAGGATTCCTCCTCCCCAAGTGCATTATTTTACATTTGGAAACGTTGAACTTCAATTTCCACTGTTTGGACACTTATCTAGCAAAGCTAAATAATTTTCCATATTACTGACACCTCCAGGAATATCAACCCTATTGCACACTTTTGTGTCGTCCGCAAACAGACAAGCCCTACCTACCAAACCTTCTCCTATGTCACTTACAAACATATTAAAAAGAATAGGACCCAGAACAGACCCTTGAGGCACACCACTTGTAACCAGTCTCTGCTCGGAATATTCACCATTAACAACAACCCTCTGATATCTCTCCTTCAGCCAACCACAAATCCACTGAACTATCCAGGGATTTAGTCCAATTTTCTCCAACTTCTCTATCAGCTCTTTATGGGGAACTGTATCTGCGGCTTTGCTGAAGTCCAGATAGGCGATATCAACAGCACCACCTTCATCCAGCACTTTTGTGGCATAATCAAAGAAATCAATGAGATTAGTCTGACATGATCGGCCCTCAGTAAAGCCATGCTGGTTTGGATCCATCAAATTGTTGATTCTTAGGTGATCCATTATCTTCTTTTTTAGAAGAGTTTCCATCATTTTCACTACTACAGATGTCAGGCTCACTGGCCTGTAGTTACTGGCCAATTTCGTAACAACGGCCGTGATTACTACAGAACTTACGTAGTGGTTCCCTCTAAGGAATCCCGGCTGGAGTGTATACACTTAGTACATATATACATACACATAGTATATACTCCGGCCGGGATCCCTATCGGCGCCGCAAGAAACTGACATTAAATGAATAGCTGCCGCAGAAATCCCTGTCAGTTCACACAATGAAGAGTGTGACTGCGGACGCCTGCTCCATTGTGTGCAGCAGGGAATTCAGATACTGATGTGCCTGCATCCGAATTCTGCAGTACCGTCCGGCTCACGGAATGGTCAGTGTCTTACCATGTGTGAACATGGCCTAATGGTGTCAATGTGAACGCTCTCTATATCCCTCCCGGCTCCCCATAGTATAGTATAAGCCCGGGCTCTACCGCTAATGGCTTATACGAGAGATGGGGAACCTTCGGCCCTCCAGCCGTGGCAAAACTACAATTCCCATCATGCCTCGCCAGCCAAAGCTAGCTTTGGCTGTCCAGACATGATGGGAATTGTAGTTTTGCCACAGTCGGAGGGCCGAAGGTTCCCCATCCCTGGTATAAGCCATTAGCGGTAGAGCCCGGGCCCGCCTGGGTATAGTTATAGCAATCTTTGTATAATATAATAATGTATCAAATCAGTTGTAATTTATTTTTATCTTACAGCATGCGTCAAAAAGCTTCTTATATACAGATTCCCCGGAAACTGAGAGCAGAGAGGATAGACGGGCAAATCTGGACAGTTTATGGTAACCTTATATTACAGCTTATTTTAGAGAATGGTATATGTCCCATAGTTATAGGAGCCTGGGCTCACTACCCATGTCACATGACTTGTAGCCCAGCAATATTCGTCTTAGGCTGGGTTCACACTTTTTTGCAATCTGTTTCTATTTCCATCCGTTTTATGCAAAAAACAGATACATTTGCGTCCATCCGCTTTGATCCAGTTTTCCCTTGACTTTAGGTATAAAGAATTGCATCAAAACGTTTTGATCTTCTTTTTTTTTATAAAGGAAGTTAATGGTAATGCAGATCAAAGTGGATGGACACAAATGTATCTGTTTTTTTATCCCTTATTTTTGCTTGAAAGGAATGAAAAAAACCAGATTGCAATAAAATAATGTGAACCCAGCCTTATTCTTATAATTTCTTATTCTTTTCTGTTTTTACTTCTAGATTATATAGATGATTTAGGGTCCGTTTACACAGAAAGATTATCTTCCAAAGATTTGAAGCCAAAGCCAGGAATGGATTTTAAAGGGGAGAAATCTCAGTCTTTCCTTTATGACCTGGTCTCTGTTTCTAGTCTGTTCCTGGCTTTGGCTTCAAATCCTTGGCAGATAATCTGTCAGATAATCTTTCTGTGTAAAAGGACCCTAAGGCCAGGTTCACATCACGATTTTGCTATCCGCTAATGTATCTGTTCTATGGAGAAAAAAAAACGATGCTGTTGTTTGCCATACGTTTTGATACGTTTGTTACTCAGAATGCATAGAATGACATATAGTTGGGTTTGCCGGAAGAGTTTACAAAGATTTTACATGGGTTCCGTCCGATAATCGTTTTGTGTATGTAGAAAGGCAACATTCAGGCACAGTGGTGGAAGAAGGGGCCCTGTCGCCCCTTACTGCTGCCATTGGTTATTTTTTATAGCATTTTTCTGGCCATTTTGCAATTTTTTTTTTTAATTCTGAACAACCACAAGTAATCTGACAGTAGTCTTATACAGGACTGTCTATTCCCTTACAGAGAAATGCTAAACTGAAAACCTTCATTAGCTCAGAGTGTTGGAGAAGGAGAGACGGATGAGACAGAGCACCACCATACAGTATATCTACCTGCAGGAACAGGTCACCGACTGCACACACAGTATTTATTAAAGGCAGACGGGAAGGAAGCGTCTGGAATATGGATAGAACCCTTCTGTATTTTTCTACATTGTTTTTTTCTATAATGACATTTTGTACTAAAAAAAAAAAAAAAAACTTAATGTAATGGAAGGTTTTACAACCTGGACCTGAAATTAAACAATTGGGATCCAAGAATAATGCTGAACCTTTGTTGTGTGTTGTGATCGTTCCTATGAGAGAAGCGAAGCCTGTCATTCTTCTCATAGTAACATAGTACAGATAATCAAAGACATGGAGGGAGAGGATGTGCATGAAAGGAAGGAGGAACACTGAGCGACATTTACTTTGGAGTCTAAAATGTGCAATTTTTCTACAGAGTATCTGTCTGTTTTTTCCCCAGCTGAATAAGACTAATTTATCAAATGTGTCATAAATTTGTGAATAAAATATTCTCAGAATATTTGCAAAAAATTGTTCAAACATATTCACCTATTACCAACCAGATAGGCCTTCACCTGTGCAACTTTATAAAACGTTGCAAATGATAAATTTTGAGCAAATCCTGGATTATGCAAATGTTTGGGTGAATACTTAAAGGGGAACTCCAGGTAGAGGTTGAGAAAATGAAACTAATGCAGAAGCATAAAGCATTACTTACCTATCTATCCCAGTTTTGAAACTATCAATAATCCATTTGTTTGGGGTTTTTTGTTCTGTATTGTGTTTCTGTACTTCCCGGTTGAGCAGTTCCCAGAATGCAGTACTGGTTCCTGAATGCATTGCTTTTCCTCAGCTGTTCATCACAGTCCCAGTGAAGTTGCAGCAGCTGCTTCTGGCTAGTGAGAGATGGTGAATCATGCCCTGCCCCCTGTCTCCATCATCAGCCTGTGCTCAGCAAACACACACAATGTGAGACAGAGACATGGAATATTTGTCTTCTAAGGGGGGAGAGCAGAAGGAGCAGGAGACAATGTGGATTGGCCCAGAGGCCAGTTTTCTTCACTTCTGGATTTCTATCAGCTACCAGTGTGGCAGAACCGCACACACCTCCGTGGTGGTCTAGTGGCGGGATCTCCCCTCTGTGGTGGTCTAGTGGCGGGATCTCCCCTCCTTGGTGGTCTAGTGGCGGGATCTCCCCTCCGTGGTGGTCTATTGGCGGGATCTCCCCTCCGTGGTGGTCTAGTGGCGGGATCTCCCCTCCGTGGTGGTCTAGTGGCGGGATCTCCCCTCCTTGGTGGTCTAGTGGCGGGATCTCCCCTCCGTGGTGGTCTAGTGGCGGGATCTCCCCTCTGTGGTGGTCTAGTGGCGGGATCTCCCCTCTGTGGTGGTCTAGTGGCGGGATCTCCCCTCAGTGGTGGTCTAGTGGAGGGATCTCCCCTCCGTGGTGATCTAGTGGAGGGATCTCCTCTCCTTGGTGGTCTAGTTGCAGGATCTCCCCTCCGTGGTTGTCTGGTGGTGGGATCTTCCCTCCTTGGTGGTCTAGTGGCGGGATCTCCTCTCCTTGGTGGTCTAGTTGCAGGATCTCCCCTCCGTGGTTGTCTGGTGGTGGGATCTCCCCTCCTTGGTGGTCTAGTGGCGGGATCTCCCCTCCTTGGTGGTCTAGTGGCGGGATCTCCCCTCCATGTTCGTCTAGTGGCGGGATCTCCCCTCCTTGGTGGTCTAGTTGCGGGATCTCCCCTCCGTGGTGGTCTAGTGGTGGGATCTCCCCTCCTTGGTGGTCTAATGGCGGGATCATGGAGGGGAGATCCCTTCTTCTGAGCAGGACTGGGGCTCAGCGTCGGACCTAATGGATCGGTGCTGTATAATGTATACTACACTGTTCTATATGATAAATTAATGTAGTTGTATTAGAAGTCCTCAGGGGGATTTTAATTAATGTAAATGTAAAAATATATATAAAAAAAGTTTTTAATAATAAAAAAATCCCCTGCCCTAATAAAAGTCCAAATTACCCCCTTTTCCCGTTTTAAAAATGAAAAAAAAAACAAAAAACCATATTTGCTATCGCCACATGTGTAATCGCCTGAACTATTAGATTATCACACTCCTGATCTCGCTCGGTAAACGGCGCAAAAGCAAAAAAATTCCAAAGTGCAAAAGTCGCATAAAATCCGGATTGTAATGAAAAGTGATCTAAAAGTCGCATATACTCAAACAAGGTACTGATAGAAAGTACAGATCATGGCGCAAAAAAACTACGCCTCACACGGCCCCATAGACCATAGTTATGCTCAGCCAATCGCGGCAGAAGGGGGGGACGGCTGGAGCCGTCCGGCCGGCCTCCCTAAGATGATGTCGTCGACCCAAGATGGCGGCGAATACGTAAGTATACCGCACCACACTTCCGGGGGTGGGGGAACACGGGAAGGGGGCCATTCACTAAAATAACACACATTACAAAGTTGTGGCGCAAAAAATAAAGGGCCATGTGGGTCTGTAGGGAAAAAACAGCAAGTGCTACGGCCTTATATACACAAGGAGGAAAAAACAAAAGCGGAAATTGGCCCGGGAGGGAAGGGGTTAAATAGAAGTAATTTATAAGTCTGTATAATGGTGCGTTTACACAGACAGATTTATCTGACAGATTTTTTAAAGCCAAAGCCAGGAACTAATTAGAAAAGCGGAAATATCTCAGTGTTTTCTTTATGACCTGTTCTTTGTTATAGTTTTTCCTGGCTTTGGCTTCAAAAATCTGTCAGATAAATCTGGCTGTGTACACGCACCATTAAGTGACACGATTTGAAAGAAAAATAATTTCGCTGGAGTCCCCCTTCAATCATCGTTCTGGGTAAGCAGGTGGTGTACCAGTTTTTGAGAGTTTCTAGAACCCTCTCTGACACATTAGTGAGTTTTCCACGCGCACTCGCGGACTTTTGCCTCAGTCAATATTTGCCCAGGTGACAGCGCTCTACCTCGGCTGCGTCATGACGTCACGGCACGTCTGGCTAGAGGCTCCGCCCACTGCTGCTGCTGCTGTAGCGCTGAGAGATTTTACCCAGCATTCCGCGCGGCGCCGCAGGTCAGGTAGTGCGCGGTGTAGTGCGGGGATAGGTGAGCGGACTCTGCTGCCGGGCGGCCGCCGCGGGGATAGCTCTCACGGCTTTCTGTCATGAACACCATTAAGAACGTGCCCTCCCGGGTGCTGAGCCGCCGCTCCGGTCACGGCTTGGAGGCGGAGAGGGAGCAGTTTGACAAGAACCAGGTGAGGCGGAGTGCCGTGCGCTGACAGATGGGTGTGTGACCGGGGAACTCGTTACTACTGGTGACTGACACCTCCCGGGGATGTGGACCCGGTGTCCGGTGTGTGGTGGCGGGTACTCGCCGCCTCAGCTGTGCGCGGTACCGGGGTCCTAACAGGAATGTGCTGTGGTAGGGGGCGCTAGAGAGGACAGCATGGAGCAGAGCTGGGGGGTATTCATACACTGCGATAGTGAGGGCTCTGTGTCAGACCACCGTGATCTGTGCACAGGCGGAGCAGAGCTGTGTGTGTGACATGTACAGGTGGAGCAGAGCTGAGTGTGTGTGACATGTACAGGTGGAGCAGAGCTGAGTGTGTGTGACATGTACAGGTGGAGCAGAGCTGAGTGTGTGACATGTACAGGTGGAGCAGAGCTGTGTGTGTGTGTGACATGTACAGGTGGAGCAGAGCTGAGTGTGTGTGACATGTACAGGTGGAGCAGAGCTGAGTGTGTGTGACATGTACAGGTGGAGCAGAGCTGAGTGTGTGTGACATGTACAGGCGGAGCAGAGCTGTGTGTGTGTGACATGTACAGGCGGAGCAGAGCGGAGTGTGTGTGTGACATGTACAGGTGGAGCAGAGCTGAGTGTGTGTGACATGTACAGGTGGAGCAGAGCTGAGTGTGTGTGACATGTACAGGTGGAGCAGAGCTGAGTGTGTGTGACATGTACAGGTGGAGCAGAGCTGAGTGTGTGTGACATGTACAGGTGGAGCAGAGCCGAGTGTGTGTGTGACATGTACAGGTGGAGCAGAGCCGAGTGCGTGTGTGACATGCGCAGGTGGAGCAGAGCCGAGTGTGACATGCGCAGGTGGAGCCGAGCGTGTGTGACATGCGCAGGTGGAGCCGAGCGTGTGTGACATGCGCAGGTGGAGCCGAGCGTGTGTGACATGCGCAGGTGGAGCCGAGCGTGTGTGACATGCGCAGGTGGAGCCGAGCGTGTGTGACATGCGCAGGTGGAGCCGAGCGTGTGTGACATGCGCAGGTGGAGCCGAGCGTGTGTGACATGCGCAGGTGGAGCCGAGCGGAGTGTGTGACATGCGCAGGTGGAGCCGAGCGGAGTGTGTGACATGCGCAGGTGGAGCCGAGCGGAGTGTGTGACATGCGCAGGTGGAGCCGAGCGGAGTGTGTGACATGCGCAGGTGGAGCCGAGCGGAGTGTGTGACATGCGCAGGTGGAGCCGAGCGGAGTGTGTGACATGCGCAGGTGGAGCCGAGCGGAGTGTGTGACATGCGCAGGTGGAGCCGAGCGGAGTGTGTGACATGCGCAGGTGGAGCCGAGCGGAGTGTGTGACATGCGCAGGTGGAGCCGAGCGGAGTGTGTGACATGCGCAGGTGGAGCCGAGCGGAGTGTGTGACATGCGCAGGTGGAGCCGAGCGGAGTGTGTGACATGCGCAGGTGGAGCCGAGCGGAGTGTGTGACATGCGCAGGTGGAGCCGAGCGGAGTGTGTGACATGCGCAGGTGGAGCCGAGCGGAGTGTGTGACATGCGCAGGTGGAGCCGAGTGTCCGGCACTGCTATCCTGTGCATGTAAGGGTACTATAAGGGTGTATACTCTGGGTACTATATACATCATACACCCAGAAATGTACTGGTGTAGCAGAGCTGAGTGTGAGACATGTCACTGGAGGGAGTGGAGTGTCAGACACTGCTATCCTGTGTATGTAAGGGCACCATAATAAATCATACACCCAGAATTGTATAGGTGTAGCAGAGCTGTGTGTGTAACATTGTAGTTTTGCCGCAGCTAGAGGGCTGCAGGTCTCCCCCCCCCCCCCCCCCCCCCCCCCCCCCCCCCCCCCCCCCCCCCCCCCCGGTGTATAATCGGGGTACTATCATACATCACACCCCCAGGAATGTAATAAATACAAGCTACAGCATGATTGTGACATAAGATAGCCTGTGGGTTTATCTGTCCATGGACACACGTGGTCCTCAATGATATAAATGGACTTGTGCTCGCCCAGTCATTGTGCTCGGGTCACTTCTAATTTTATATTTGTTTTTTGTGTCTAATACGAACACTTAGATAATTCTGTGAGTGCAGTCACTAGCTGACATGGAAGCAGCCTGTACATGGCGGGTGCATAGGCCTCCCATTGTGACGCTTCACTGATGCAATCATACAGAGTACACAAATGGGATGTAAAGAAAGTTATACAGATTTGTACGTTCTATAATATCTCCAGTCTTCCAGTACTTATCAGCTGCTGTATGTCCTGCAGGAAGTGGTTTATTCTCTCCTGTGTGACACAGTGCTCTCTGCTGCCACCTCTGTCCATTTCAGGAACTGTCCAGAGCAGAAGATGTTACTATGGGGATTTGCTGCTGCTCTGGACAGTTCCTGACATGGACAGAGGTGGCAGCAGAGAGCACTGTGTCAGACTCAACAGAATCCACCACTTCCTGCAGGATATACAGCAGCTGATAAGTACTGGAAGACTTGAGATTTTTTTTTTTATAGAAGTAAATTACAAATCTGTATAACTTTCTGACACCAGTGGATTTGAAAGAATTTTTTTCCCGTCAGAGTGCCCCTTTACTTGGGCGAATGATTTGCCACTTTTCCCACAGATGTCAATGGGAAAAATCCACTGAAATGAGAAGAAATACATTTCTGCCAGTATGATAACACATAGCTGCATGTAGGATATATATCATGTGGGAACGCAGTCTTTCATATGAACATCAAGCCGGCACGTGTTTGAATGTGAAGGTGGTACCTGTCGCTGTGTAGGTTGTACTGGTACGGATACCGGAACGGCCATAGGCTGCGCCTGGAGGGCTCGTCGCTGTTGTGTCTGCATTGTGACTAGAATCTGCCATGTGCAAAAATGCAGAAAAGCAGCTGAGAACAAAAGCCTAAATCTTCCTATAGAGAATGTCTGTGGTCAGGTAACACCCTCATTATTGCTGCCTGTTGTCACAGGCAAGAATAACAACATCCTTGCTCGGCCGGCTTCACGTTCACACAGGGACGTTGAGAGTAGCTGATAAATGTATGTTGGTCGTCTCGTACTTTTCTGATTTTTAAAACAATGCAGAAATACAAGTCATCAGAAGCGGATGTGAACAGGACACACTGCATTACAGGGCAACGGCTCACAGTGCTTCCGAATATGTCCCATGTGAATACAGTCCAGGTCACATGGAAAAATCAGATATTCTTGGTGTCATGGATTTTGCTGGGGATCCCCTTTACGGATTCCTTGTAGTCAGTGGTGAGGGTTTACTGGTTCGTTTTACTAGTCTCTAGCAATGAGGGGGTCGTGATGACAGGTAATTGCTATAGACAGGATGCGCTAAAAAATTGGTGTGTGAATGGGGCCATAGAAATGAATGGGTCCGTAATATGTCCGTCATTGTGGACATACCCTATGGCTGCATATGTTGGGTCGCTGGTGCCTGTTAGTATAGGGATCTGCCGGTAGACTGTGAAATTTTTGGCGAGGAAACGGCAGAAGGTGATTGTACTCATGTTACATGGTTGTTGAAATCCACTGTAGGAAGACGACTGCAAGATGAGCGCAATTTTCTTGTGGATTTTCCTGCAGGTTGGTTTGCTGTGGATAAGATAAGACCTGTGTAAACTTAGTCCTACTATTTCTAATGCGCCTTAAAGTTTCCAGTCTAAGGGCCCTATTCCACCAGACGATTATTGTTCAGATTATCGTTAAATCATTCGAATCTAAACGATAATCGTTCGGTTGAAATGCAGTTAACAATTAACGACCGAATGAGAAATCGTTGATCGCTTTATAAGACCTGGACCTATTTTTATCGTTGACCGTTCGCATTGAATAAGACATGGTTCGGTCGTTCGCAGTAGATACGAACACAATAGCGAAGAAAAAACGATCGCAATTACAATCTTAAGTAACGATTATTGTTCCATGGAAATGAGTCAACGTTTTCAGGTCTTTCTATGCAAATGATAATCGTCCGGTGGAATAGGGCCCTAAGGGTAGGTTCACCCTACGGAACCCGTTCGGAGAATTTCCAATGGATTCCGTACCTCGTACCCATTCACAGCTGCGCGCCTTTCCGCCGGCTCCATAGAAACCATTCTATGGGCAGCCCAATTCCGCTATCTGCCAAAAGAATTGACATGGGGTCTATGGCACGGGCGGAGAGGCGTAAACGAATATGAGCTACGGAATCTGTCTATGTTCACACTACATACAAATTCAGTGCAGAATTTCAAGTGGAGTCCGCTTGAAGTTCCGCCTGTCCTATTGTTTCAGTTGAATGTCTCACGCTGACTCACAAAGAATTGATATGGGAGGGGGGGAGGGGGAGGGTCACTCAGTGGCTTTTGTCACTCAGATCCTTACACTTACCCATCTTGTTTTATTTCCCTCCAAGAAATCAACCTCAAAATCTAACAGTTCACTTCCTGCCTGGTAAATTCCGCCCTCTCGGCAGGAAACATTGTCACCGTATAACTCCGTTCACCAGTCAGTGGTTGTAATGTTATGGCTGATACTTCTGTTACTTTTATTCTGTAAGATTTATCATGTTCACCTTTGGTTAAATTTGACATTTTCAGCAGATGTCTTATTTTTCCATGAAGAATTCACGTGTCACATGCTCAGCCCGGACAGAGCGTACAGTATGGCGGCTTCTGGCCACCAGGGGGAGCTCACCACAGCACACTCGTACAGCACAGCAGGGACAGCATACAGTATGGCGGCAGGCTGTGTGCAGCTCTACATATGGCGGTAAAGGACAATGGGGATGGCAGCAGGCGACTGGCCTCTTGATGCCTTGTCTGCACATTTACAAGTGGCGACAACTGAAGGTAATATTGGGGTTGGCGGCAGGTGAGGGCCTTCATGTCCTGCATGCAGCTGCTCTGCAACGGACGGTGAAGGTAGGGGACAACGGGGGTGACGGGCTAAAAAGAATCCCAGCTACATGGCCCTGGTGGTCTATGCGGCGGGCATGCTTCCAAACAAAAAAACTTAGCTAGGCCTTACTTTCCGGGGAGTCCTTATATTTAGCAAAACCTCTACTATGTCTTATTTTCGGGAAGATTGGGTATGTAGTGGGAATTTGGCTTTACTTTGCTGTTATGTGAATGGAAAATATAATGGAGAGACTTCTCCTTCCTGTTGCATCTTGTGCTGGTCTTCCAAAAACGCTGTGACATCACTATAAGAAGGGGGGTGGGAGGGATACTAACAGAGTAGTTGTGGGGTTTTTATGTCCAAATTTTTTTAAGTTTTTGCATTTTCCTGCTCCACATACCAAATATGGTCCATTCACTTCTATGGAAGCGAGTTACAAAACCTGCACCCAAACTAAAGACGAGTGCTCCTTTGTCTGGAACAAAGCGGTCATGTTTTTGTAGCGCTGGATAACCCCTTTAAGTGAATCTTTACCCATGTGTTATATGCGGATTATGGATTCTTCCCGCTGTACTTGTACTGTCCCGATATTGAACCTAATTCTCTGCGACAGTCCTTGTCTTGTCTGGAGCAGGAAACCGGATCTTTGTGTAATCTGTATATAATCTTTAAAGAAAGTTATATTGTAATGCAGCATAGTATAGCTAGATATGCAGTTTCCATTCTGTGAAGAACGAGCCTGTGATGAATTATGTAAACCCTTGTCCCCAGATTGATGTGTCAGCTGTAGTCCTGAGGGTCATTTCCTCCACCCTCACACAGAGATTGACATCCTCCATGGATAAATGTTTACTTGGGTGGAAAAGGTGCCCTTTGACCTTTTAATAGGGCTGTGAAGTAAGGTCCATATTACACGAAGCCTTGATAACACACAGCCCCCTCGCTTAAAAGAAAAAATTACAATATTAATCTTTTCCAGGGCGGCCATTGTATGTCGAATAAATTGTATCTTGAGACCACAATTCAATGGAAAACTGGTAATTGGTTCTAATTTAAAAGAAATTAATAACTAATCTGGATAAAGCAAGTTCTTACATACAACAGTCAGAAAGAGCTACTGGAAATGACTTTTTATGTAGAAGACAGGGACCTGGTGCCCAAAGGAGCAATTCATGTAGTATCACACTATACTGTAGAGAGGAGATACTAGACACATACAGCAGTACAGGACATGTAGTATCACACTATACTGTATGAAGGGGAGATACCAGATACACACAGCAGTACAGGACATGTAGTATCACACCGTACTGTAGAGAGGAGATACTAGACACATACAGCAGTACAGGACATGTAGTATCACACTATACTGTATGAAGGGGAGATACCAGATACACACAGCAGTACAGGACATGTAGTATCACACTGTACTGTAGAGAGGAGATACTAGACACATACAGCAGTACAGGACATGTAGTATCACACTATACTGTATGAAGGGGAGATACCAGATACACACAGCAGTACAGGACATGTAGTATCACACTGTACTGTAGAGACGAGATACTAGACACATACAGCAGTACAGGACATGTAGTATCACACTATACTGGAGAGAGGAGATACTAGACACATACAGCAGTACAGGACATGTAGTATCACACTATACTGGAGAGAGGACATACTAGAGACACACAGCAGTACAGGACATGTAGTATCACACTATACTGGAGAGAGGACATACTAGAGACACACAGCAGTACAGGACATGTAGTATCACACTATACTGTAGGGAGGAGATACTAGAGACACACAGCAGTACAGGACATGTAGTATCACACTACTGGAGAGAGGACATACTAGAGACACACAGCAGTACAGGACATGTAGTATCACACTATACTGTAGAGAGGAGATACTAGACACATACAGCAGTACAGGACATGTAGTATCACACTATACTGTAGGGAGGGGAGATACTGGACACACACAGCAGTACAGGACATGTAGTATCACACTATACTTTAGAGGAGATACTAGACACACAGCAGTACAGGACATGTAGTATCACACTATACTGTGTAGAGAGAAGATACTAGACACATACAGCAGTACAGGACATGTAGCATCACACTATACTGTAGAGGAGATACTAGACACACAGCAGTACAGGACATGTAGTATCACACTATACTGTGTAGAGAGAAGATACTAGACACACACAGCAGTACAGGACATGTGGTATCACACTATACTGGAGAGAGGAGATACTAGACACATACAGCAGTACAGGACATGTAGTATCACACTATACTGGAGAGAGGACATACTAGAGACACAGAGCAGTACAGGACATGTAGTATCACACTATACTGTAGGGAGGAGATACTAGAGACACACAGCAGTACAGGACATGTAGTATCACACTACTGGAGAGAGGACATACTAGAGACACACAGCAGTACAGGACATGTAGTATCACACTATACTGTAGAGAGGAGATACTAGACACATACAGCAGTACAGGACATGTAGTATCACACTATACTGTAGGGAGGGGAGATACTGGACACACACAGCAGTACAGGACATGTAGTATCACACTATACTGTAGAGGAGATACTAGACACACAGCAGTACAGGACATGTAGTATCACACTATACTGTGTAGAGAGAAGATACTAGACACATACAGCAGTACAGGACATGTAGCATCACACTATACTGTAGAGGAGATACTAGACACACAGCAGTACAGGACATGTAGTATCACACTATACTGTGTAGAGAGAAGATACTAGACACACACAGCAGTACAGGACATGTGGTATCACACTATACTGTAGAGAAGAGATACCAGACACACACAGCGGTACAGGACATGTAGTATCACACTATACTGTACTGTAATTTATTTTGTTTGCTTTGCTTAGTTGAAGGGTTTTTTCCAGGACGTTTATAGGATAACCCATCAGTGTCAAAGATTTTCATAATGCGCAAACATAGCAAATACCTAACCAGGCACAGCGTAATTTGACTTGATGGACAGTGGTCACGTGTACTCTGATACGTCCAACGCAAATGTGGGCCAGGTCTCTGTAGTGGGTGACAGATGGAGAGTCATAACTATTCCTGTAATGTGCAGCAACAAGGTTTAAAACTATTGTACCATGTGTTGAATGATTTAAAGCTCATTTTCACACTTGTATTCATAGAAAAATAAAATGCTTTGTAAGAATTCACATTCGGCAGATTTTATCGCAGAAATGTCTGTTGTCCCATGCATTACAATAGGCTTTACATAAACCCCTGCAGAGCACAGCACCATTCAGATGAATGCGACCTGCCATGTGTGAACCTACAGTCTGCTAGCATGAGAATTGTGCGTTCGGGTGACGTTACCTGTTATCAGCTGTTTTAACAGGTTATGGGGAAAAATGGTTTTGTTTGCCACCCCCCACCCCCGCGTGATTGCAAGAGCTAAAGCTGTTGTCAGATGTGTACTTTAAAGGTGTGTATTGTGAGTGGTTTAGGAGAGGCTAAATGTATGGTATTGTAAGAAAAAACTTGAGGTTTATAGAAACTTCTAACCAGCTGATTTCTCCCTTTAGCCCATGGCACCATTTCTGTGTACTTTGTAGTTTAATTCATTTGCTAATGAGGTTATTTAGTGCACTGGGTCCGGGACTACCGCCCTTAGTGCACAGATCCGCCCCTTCTAATGAATATTGGGTACTTTAGTGTCAATCCGCCACTCATCATTATGTAAATGGACCCAAACCCTTAGGGCCATATTCCACCGTTCCAATCGTTGATCACTTTGTAAGACCTGGACCTATTTTTATCGTTGCCCATTCGCAAAACGTTTGCATTGAATAAGATGTTGTTCGCAGTAGATAGGAACGCAATAGCGAATAAAAAAAACGATCGCAAATACGATCATAAGTAACTATTATCGTTCCATGGAAATGAGTGAACGTTTTCAGGTCTTTCGCAATAGCGGTTGTTTGAGATCGTTAATCGCCGCCGATTATGTGAACGATAATCGTCCGGTGTAATAGGGCCCTTACATATAGAGACAAGTGAAACACCAACTATATAGATAATGTAATCTCGTAGTTCACAGGAAGTCCCCTCAAGACAGATCACTTCATAGACAACCAGAAAAATCACCTGGATTTGTTTGAGTACTGGTCACATGACCCAGCTGCAGTAATGATATGTATAAAGGAAGCTAAGCTGAAATTAGGCTGACCTCCCAAACACTTGTTGCCTGGCGTTTTCAGGCCAAAAAAAGGCCAGAAAAAATGGCGATGCAGTGCATTTGCGTTTTTTTTCTGCTTTTATTGACTTTGCGTGAATGATCATTTTTTGTGGTTTAGGCCCTCAGCCGGCCACTTTTTTTTGGAAAAGCTGCCCCAGAGCCTCAAAAACACCAGTAAGGGGAAAAAATCGCCATATGTGTAAGTCCGATTATAAACTTCCATTGACTTCCAGCTAACATCTGGCTGCTGGGGTTTTTGCAAAAAATAAAAAGCCATGGCTTTTTTTTTTTTTGGGTGGTGGTCCAGGATTTTAGGGCAGTGTGAAGCCGTTCTTAAACAGATGACACTGTAGGAATGCTGGGGGTGAGTGTGCATTGTATTGTGGAGCATTTGGATGCTGTGTCCTTATGGACCGGAGATGATCTCACCTGGTACTGCTGCCTCTCTGTATACTAATAATTCATATATACAAATCCCAAATAAGTCTTGGCATTGCTTATGCACATTGCTTTCTTACGCATGCAGGTAGTCTATAAATTATTACTTCATCTTAATTGGTTATAAAACACGCTATTACAACAGCAGCTTGGCTCTCATCTGCAGAACCCAGAGGTCTGTTATCTGACTATGGGGAGTTCACAGGGAGTTGCATTGTCTCTGCTGTCAGTCCTTTCTATAGGATCACATTATTTTGGCAAATGTACTATGCGGTCGCCAGTTTTCTGCTTGGGTGGGGCTTTTCTCATAATTACTCAATTCAGTTATCAGTAAATCAGGGTTGCGTTGTTTTTATCCCTATATTTGAAGATTGAAGAGGTATTCCTGATAATGATTCAATCCAATTTGTGTTAGGTTGTGTTACGTATTTGTAAATTACCTCTGTTTAAGTAAATTTAAGACTTTCAGTACTTATCTGTGTGTCTTGCAGGAAGTGGTGTATCCTTTCCAATTTGACAGTGCTCTCTGCTGCCATCTCTGTCCATGTCAGGAACTGTCAAGACCAGTAGCAAATCCCCATAGAAAACCTCTCCTGCTTTGGACAGTTCCTGACATGGACAGAGGTGGCAGCAGAGAGCACTGTGTCAGACTGGAAAGAATACGCCACTTCCTGCAGGACATACAGCAGCTAGGTACTGGAAGACTAGAAGTAATTTACTAACCTGTGTAACTTTGATACCAGTTGACTTTTGTTTTTTTTCCCCTCTGAAATACCCATTCAAACATGTAAATAAAATTAATTAGTATATATTAATATCTGTAAGTTACGGATCCGCTCCCCCTCTTGTGGATGTGTGAATGAGTCCTTAGTGTTGATACTTTGATCCCTTCCCTTCTGTGTGCCTGGTGTTATAGATTTTACTGTGCGCTGTGTTTTGGGGAATATTTAGGCGAGGGCAGGAATAATGGCGTGCCCCGAGGTGCTGAAGGTTAAGCAATTATTACCCGCTGTGATTAGACGCCTTTGTTTATCCTGTGGAGGTGACTGGATGCCAGGGTGTAGGTGGCTGCTGTCCTTCCAGTGACTTTTGGTTCCTGATAATGTGCCGCTCTCCTGCTATAGCCCTTTGGGGTTAGGCTGTCCGTATGTGTACCAATAGTTATCCGTCTTACCATTAGTTAACTATTAACAATTCCATAACCGGTATAGGCATTGATTTTATATCATCTTGCCCTTTTACTATTTACTATTCCTTCTTAGGGATTGTGTACATGGTATGGGGGCTGCACCTATAGATAGAACAGCTCCATTTGTGGCATGTAATGGAGTATAAGGCCGCTTTTTATTTTCTGTGGTTTTTCAGAACCTCTGTATGAAATTGAAGACTTGAGGTGAAATAATACTACTAATAATATATATATATATATATATATATATATATATATATATATATATTATAATATATATATATATATATATATATATATATATATATATATATATTATAATATATACAGTGGTGCCTTGGATTACGAGCATAATTCGTTCCGGGACCGTGCTTGTAATCCAAATCCACTCTTAAACCAAAGCAAATTTTCACATAAGAAATCACAGAAATGCAGACAATTGGTTCCACACTCCAAAAATAATTTATTATTCTGAATAACATGTAAAACTAATGAAACAAACATTCAGAAGCAGCAGAATATGTGATGATATAGGTTACTGTACAGTAATGGAGAGGATGGGAAACACAAGGGCGGACAGACTGCAGGGAGCATGAAGGAATAAGCAGTACATATGTGGGTACAGTATAGCAGCGCTCTCTGTCCGGGGAGAGAAGGGTTACAGCTATGAAGAGATTACCTCCACAGTCCTGTCCCCTGATGTAAGCCCCAGCCTGAAGTGGATCTGCTATGATTTGGAAGGTGAGGGAGACCTTCTGGGTCAGAGTACAGGGCTGTAGACCCCGCTATGCAGACCATGCCCCTCCTCCATGCGCGCTCCCACAGTACAGGGAGCTCTTAAACCAAAGCAATGCTCTTAAACCAAGTCATAATTTTGAAAAACTGTGAGCTCTTATATCAAAACGCTCTTAAACCAAGTTACTCGTAAACCAAGGTACCACTGTATATATAATTTATTTTATTTTTTTTTTAAAGCACCCTTGATCCCAGGGCGCTATACAAGCATAAGGGGTGAGAGACAGGAATCAACACATCACATGAATAAAGTATATGGTAGACTGGTACATATGGAGTGAGGAGCCTGCCCGCAAGGGCTTATAAGGTTAGGGTAAGAAGACGGTAGGTGAGTGGACAGCAGTGTCAGACTGGACTGGAGGATCCTCTGTTGGGCCCCCAGCTTTAGAACCTACACTCACACTTACTAACATGTTTTTTTTTCTCACTGGTTCTTCACTGGTGGGCCCCCAGGATAATTTCCTCTGATGGGCCCCAGATACCCCAGTACGACACTGGTGGGCAGGTTGTAATTAAGTGTGGTGCAGAATTATTATAGGTTGGGGCCTAGTTAAGAGATGGGTTTTTAGGTTGCTTTTAAAGGTCTTGGTGGTAGAATGGGGCTGGATGTATTGGGGTAGACGGCTCCAGAGTTTGGTCGTGAAATATCTTGGAGGCGGTTGTGTGAGGTACGAACAAGCGGGGAGCACAAAGACTTCATTGGAGGGTTGGAGGTTGTGCGACACACGGTAGCGGGATATCAGGTCTAAGATATATGAAGAGGACAGGTTGTAGATGGTCTTGTATGTCATGGTCAGCAATTTACAATGAATTTGTTGGGCAATGGGAGCAAGTGATGTTATCGGCCAAAGGAAGAGTTGCATTAGCCGGACAGCAGAGTTACAGATGCACTGGTGGAGAGTGACTGTTAGATGGAAGGATATTAAAGGAGGATAAGTTGCTGTGAGAAGTGTCTGCCTACTGGGCTCATTCACAGAGGGAGACTGGCAGGTGTCAGAGTCTGCAGATCCTGAGGAGGCCGGAGGACATAGCTGCTCTCCAAATGGTTATTCAGTTGACATCCATCTAGTGCTTTGCTAGCATAAGAAATCGGAGCTCTGCCCTGTTCCCTGTGTTTATCTGATCTAGTCTGACAGGTATCTGGTATTTGTAATGCCTGCAGTGTGCACGTGAGCTCAGGTCACCGGTCATGTATATACCAGATGATGGCTCATAGCCCTCAGGCGGCATAAGTTGCCTATGTAAATGTTCTGTTAGTCATAGGTGCACAGTCATCATTGCAGAACCTGTACCTGCCTACTGTCTGGAGCCGCAAATCTAGAACATGATAGGTATGATTTGTAGTATACTATATGGGCCTTATTACACGGGACGATTATTGTGCAGATTATAGTTATATTGTTCGAATTTAAACTATTATCGGCTTGTGTAAGTGCAGGCTTAATTATTCGTTTGGTGCTGACACCAGAATCATTGTTAATCGTTCGCTGTAATTCTGCAATTCACTAATCGTTCACACATTCCACGTTGTTCCTTCATTTGCCGGGATCAGATGGAGTAACGATGATAACCAACTACTATTGTTCTCCGTAATATGGTGAACGTTTTCTCAAGCAATATTTCGCAAATGAGATAGATTAACATTAATCTGCAGGGGGGCCTGCCGAGACAGTCTTTAGATGGCCCATAGAAGTCAGTGGCGGTCTGTTGCTCCTAATGCGTGGAGCGATGGCCAACAGACCGTCACTATTGTCCTTTTAATTCAACATACTGAAAGACAACGATCGGCTGACATTGTGCATGTCTGCTGATCCATTGTCTATTAGCATTAGCTATGACACCAAACGATTATCGTGTAATAGGGTCTTTAGCTGTGACCCTAAAGGTTGGACGACCTCTCTCTGCACACATGGTGACATGTTTGTCCATAGTCATTGTATACGTCCTTATATTTACATCCGTTAAGAAAATATTAAAATTCTTGTTAATATTATAAACACCATCTTCAACCCCAGGAGCCACCAAGCACGAAGGTCACTATATACAGGAGCCACAAAGCCTGAAGGTCACTATATACAGAATGTAAAGGGATTTATTCCTCGCTGTGAGGATGTATTGTGTGACGCACGTCCTTATTAGCGATTGCTGCAAGTATTCCAACTATTTAATACCTGCTCGCCTGCGCAGCATTAACTATTTTTATAGCATTGCCGTGTTCACTTGTTGTGGAGCGTGAGGCTGATTCACCCTTATTATTCTTCCTATCAAACGTCAAGAGCTTAGTCCTATGTATTTTCAGGATAAAAAGTCATTTTTTATGAATAATAACCCTGCACCTTTGATAACTATTGGTTATATATTTCTTGCCAGAGCCATTTACACCTTATATTTCATTGGCTAGACAGGTTAAAGGAGACGTCCGGCCTCAGCAGACTTCTCGCAGGGTAGAGAGTAATGATGAAGTATTGTTTACCTCTCTCAGTGCCCGCGGTGAGTGGAGGGACCAGAAAGTGTGACGTGAGCACTTTCGTCTCCATTTTGCAATGTACAAAATTGCCTCTCAGCATATAGTGGGCTGCCTCTTATTACCAGAGAGCAAATCGTCTTTTGTTATGGATAACTAAGAATATTCACGTCACCCGAATATGAGCAAAAATCAGATCAGATCCTGTTCAGACAAAACCAGGAAACCCAAAGCTTCCAGTTCAGCACTATCTCCATTCCCACATGTGCTCTGCTCTGTTAGAATGGCTCAGACATGGGATTTGGGAATAGGGTTCGGCACTGTAAGCCAAGTCATGTGTGGTGTTAAACCATTATATGGGGTGGTAATAGGGGGCACCAGGTAAGCCGCGCTGTGGGGTTTCTGCAGCTTCGGTCCGGAAAATCACAAACTTATCCACAAGTATGTTTAACTTCTATGCTCTGTCTGGTACCAGAAAGTTATATAGATATGTAAAGTCTTCCAGTACTTATCAGCTGCTGTATGTCCTGCAGGAAGTAGTGCATTCTTTCTAGTCTGACACAGTGCTCTCTGCTGCCACCTCTATCTGTCAGGGACTGTCCGGAGCAATAGAAGTTTTCTATGGGGATTTGCTGCTCGGCACAGTTCCTGACATGGACAAAGGTGGCAGTAGAGAGCACTGTGTCAGACTGCAAAGAAGATACCACTACCTGCAGGACACACATCAGCTGATAATTACTGGAAGACTGGATGTTTTTAAATAGGTAATTTACTTCTATCTATAAAACTTTCTGGTGCCAGTAGATTTGAAAAATAAAAATCACCTTAGGACCCTATTAAATCATTAATACTTTTCTCATACTAAAAACTCTTGCAGTGCATACAGCAAATATATTCAAAGAGTCATTGGCCTCCGTTCAGGGGGTTAACCTTTGTTTGCTGGATAGAATAATACATACCTCTATTGTGTGCAATTCTATATTATTTTATTATTATTATTATTATTATTATTTTATTATTTTATTTATTTTATTATGGATTGTGACATGAAAGCAGTATACAGTAAATGTCAGTAGGGCCCCTTGGCTTTATAGTACTGTCCGCCTCCTATGTAGAAGAATGAGTTTATGGGCCCCCTCCGGCTCCTGGGCCCCGGTGCACCTGCAGCCTCTGCTGCCCCTATAGCTGTACCCTGGGAAGCCGCATATAACTTATTATTCTAGTGTAGTTTGTAATAACTTTCCGGAGTGCTAAGGCTCAGCTGTACATTCTATTTCCCTCATCCCCCACAGGTCCTGATTGTCTCTGAGCAGGTTTTGTGTGTCCGGTTACACAACTGTTCCCGTGCAGAACGCATCGCTTTATGGCTTTATTACTTGCTGTAACTAGATATATTACTATGTGGCCCAGCTGACTTTGCATCCTGTGCACTTGTGTTCCTAGGACATGAAGCTTATTTTATGAGGGTTATTAGCAGGTAGTTTAGCCAGGCATTTGTGTCACTGTGAACTGGAAGGTCTAGGTGGAAATGATTAACCCTCGCCTGACAGAACACAACTTGGTAGATGGGTTACTGATCCTTTAGGCATTTTATATGGTGTGATTGTCGTTTAAAAATGAAGCCTTTAACCTGTAGATCTTCATCTATCATATAAAGGTAATAGTAAACCTAATATTGTCATAAATAAGTCTTGTATAGCCCCAATGTTTTCTGCAGCACCCTATAATAATACAGATGCTTAAAGTGTACCTGTCGTTTTAAACATTTTTTTTTTTTTTTGCACAAATCAATAGTTCAGGCGATTTAAGGAAACTTTGCAGTTGGGTTTATTAGCCGAAAAATGCATTTTTATAATGAAAAAGCATTTTGAACCTCTCCCCGTCTTCATGGTTCTGTATGGAGAGGGGAGGAGTGGAGGGAGATGAGGCACCAAAATAGGACAACAAAGAGTTCATTTACAGCTACATCACCGGACTATCTCCTCTGAAGTCAGCACTGACTTCTCTGACCTCTGAATACTGGCTTTCCCACAGGTCCCGCTGTGTAATCCTTTGTTCTCTGCTCTCTGCAGCTGACTAATCTCCCCCCCCCCCCCCCCTCTCTCCATAGAACAGACAGGGGCACGTCTGATGCAACAAGTCGTGATTTCCTGATAAGCAGTGAATGAGAGGAGGGGGGGGGGGCTGGGGAAAGTCTTTTTGAATGCAGATAATGGCATATTTGTCTAATAAACCCAATTACAAAGTTTCTTAAAATCTGTTCTATTGATTTCTGCAAAAAAAAAAAAAAAAAAAATTAATACTTTAATAAACTCATTCCCATTCCACACCAGAGGATGTTAAACCTCTCTGAACGCTGATATCCTCACAATAAGCTGATACTTCCTGTCCTGTATCCTCCTCAGCACAGGAAGGGTTACATTGAAGAGAACATCCATAGATATGATTCCCCCCCCCCTTGCACACTTGAAGGGGAACCCCAGCTAAGCCCTGCAGGAAGTGGTGTACTCTCTCCAGTCAGACACAGTGCTCTCTGCTGCCACCTCTGTCCATGTCAGGAACTGTCCAGAGCAGGAGATGTTTTCTATGGGGATTTGCTGCTGCTCTGGACAGTTCCTGACATGGACAGAGGTGGCAGCAGAGCACTGTGTCAGACTGTAAGGAATATGCCACTTCCTGCAGGACATACACAGCTGATAAGTATGGGAAGTCTTAACATTTTTAAATAGAAGTAAATTACAAATATATCTAACTTTCTGAAACCAGTTGACTTGAAAGAAAAATAGTTTTGCCGGAGTACCCCTTTAATCATAGTGTAATGGTTAATTTTTCCTGTGGTGCCACTATCGGTGGTTTGGGTTTGCCCGGTTATAGCCAGGTCCTAATGAATGTAGTACGTAGACATTTTTACATCTGCATCCTTGTAAGTGTGGTGATTCAGTGTCACAGCTGTCATTTGAGGTCATAAGACCCATGGTCATGCCAGGACCTGCGGCTGTAATGCAGATGCCAACTTGTCGGAATTGTTTACCTGAAACCAGGCTGTAGCAGAGCGCTGGGGTTCAGGCCTTGGTGCATATGTTGGATTTGATATATGGTCCGGGTCCCATCTGACAATAGTCACCCCTTTCCTCTATTTGATCCGTGTATGTAATCTGCACAGTGTAGCAAACCGTAACAAGAGATTAGTTCACAGATTGTTTACTTGTCACTGTGTAAAGTTTTGCTGTTTCTGGATGAATAATGGATGTTTGTTACTCCTAGTATTTTCCCTTTCGTAGGTCACGGAGAAGGAATACAGCTGTAGGATAACAGTGACTGCGGGGAGCCGGCATCGGGCCATTAGGTCAACATTCTCATCCCCATGGCTACATTCCTGTTTCCTGAGCTGTGATCGCACTTCTCGCTGATCTAGTAGACTGGCATGGGGAACCTTCAGTCCTCCAGCTGTTGCTAAACTACAATTCCCATCAGGCCTGGACAGCCTTTGGCTGTCCAGGCCTGATGGGAATTGTAGTTTTGCAACAGCTGAAGGGCCAAAGGTTCCCCATGCCTGCAGTAAATGGACATTGCAGCCAGTTATACAATATTGAGAACACAAAGAAGCAAAGTTAGATGAGCCATAATAGTGTTTTTTTTTTTTTTACAGTGGTATATACAGTGCAGATAATAGAGATGACTGATTTGCCCGTCTCAACGAAGCAAAGAGGTTTTATTTGATCGGAAAGCGGCTTATGAGCCGCCCCTCTCCTTATCTTGTGCAGCAGAATAAAACTTATTCGGTTTTCTAAAGTTACTGCTTCAGCCGCGGCTAGAACTTGGCATGAGTTGCACAGTAGCTCTATACAGTGCTGTAGGGAACCATCTCAGCACAGTTTGTTCCCTGTCACTGTCTAAAATTGTTTTGTAGAAATCAATAGTACAGGCGATTTTAAGAACCTTTTGTAGTTGGGTTTATTAGCCAATAAATGCATTTTTATCATGAAAAAGCAGCATGAAGTTCTCCCCCCTTTCTTCATTTATCTCTATGGAGAGGGGAGGGGTGGGGGGAGATGGGGCACCAAAACAGGACAACAAAGAGATAATTTACAGCTACATCACCGGGCTATCTCCTCTGAAGTCAGCACTTACCTCAATACCGGCTTTCACACAGCTCCCGCTGTGTAATTCTTTGTTCTCTGCTGGGACTTGTACATTTCTTTGTGTAGCAGCGTTGTCCTTCCTGGTATTTGGAGCAGGAAGTAGTAAGATGATGCTGTGTGGACAGTAGCCAGTAATTACCGGTCGGCTGAATATAGTGCAGGATTATGTGGTTATAGTGTTTACTTAGACAGTGACTCCTGGCAGAGTGAGATGTGACCAGGCTGGTGAGTGAGGAGCCGGCCTGGATGAGTGACTACATTCCCAGAACGTTTCCTTCATTACCTTTGGGGAAAGGAAAAAAAATCCGGATCTTGCTGTAGATGCATGCTGCTTATGTTTATGCTCTCTGCTATGTATGTAACGTTATGACTGCCAGATCTGGGTGTATGTCTACATATTTGTTCATCATTTTCAGCTTTTTAGTGTTGACATTTAGGATCTTTTGATGATTTTTATTCAAAGGGGGGGGGGGGGGGGGGAATAGGTCCCCAGCCGTTCCCTTTTCCCTTCCTAACCACAATAGGTCTCTTTTAAGCGGGGCAAAAATACTGTGCAGAATGTCACAGGAACTTGATGTTACATGGCAGCAGGGCCCCCGGCTCCAAGGGGTCATTCACACGTCTGTAGAATTCTGTTCATACCCTGGCGATGTTCTGTGGACTGGACCTGGGAGCTCCCAGCACCAGGATTATTTATGATGACTGGAGCTCTTAAACAGTTTAAAAGTTTTCGCTAAAGTACTGACACAGCCGCACAGCTAGTGGCAAGGCAAGCACTGAAGCCTGCCCCTGCCCACTTTTCCCGGCTACATCTAGAGATCAGTGGGGGCACACAGACCCCAACGTGCATAAGGAGCTGAACAGATTGATATCTAGTATTGTTATAAATGTTCCAGGATAGCCTGTCATTTATTCTCTGCTTTCTGGGCTAAGTAATCAGTCTGACACTTTAAATTGGACTGGACAAGAGAGGGGGAAAAGTGCCCATGTTTTTGGAGCACTAGATAACCCTTTTAAACCGCTGCCCATTTTCGGAAATCTGTTCCGTTTTCTACATGTACAATTGAAGCCGTTTGGTGCACTGGAGGTGGGCGCAGCACCCCCAATTCACCCTCCCCTGGGTGAGGCGATTTGGCAGGGACCCAACTTGATTCAGAAGGTGCATGTTAAATGAGACCTGTCACCCCGGCTGCCGGTGTGAAGGCCACCCAACCCCCCGCTGGAGCCCCTTATACCTACCCCTTCCACGAAGTCCCAGACCCCGTCCCGCCACAGAGAAATCCCCGTCGGAAGCCGTGCACGCGCTGGCCAGAGATGAGTCCGACGCCCATAGAGAATGACTGGAGCAGTTATTCTCTATGGGTGTTGGACTCCTCTCGGATGAGCACGCGCACGGCTTTCGACAGGGATTTCATGGCTGCGGGACGTGGACCAGGACTTCGTGGGAGCGGTAAGTATAATGGGCTCCAGCGGGGGTCGGGCGGCCTTTACCCCAGCTGCCGGGGTAACAAGTCTCCTTTAACTAGGGGAGGAGATACCGGGGAGCTGGGCCGGCCTCCAGTGCACCAAAGTACTTCATTAGCATATAAAGAAACTGGAGCAGATATTTGCAAACGGGCAATGGTTTAAGAAACGAACCACACCATCAAAATCTGCTTGGTGGTGCCGCCCAGGTCACGTGAAAACATGTGTTTACAGCTTCTAGTGGTACATTGGCCTTAAACAGAATATATTTTAATCCCAGATGTAAAATGGAGTAAATGCCTTTAGTATACGTTACATACAGTATAGCCAGTTATAGTTATAAATGACATTTTTGTCAGTCAAACCCCCCTGATTTGTTCTCTGCCTCAGCTGTGTGGTGGGATAGTGTGCCTGTATGATAGAACGCTCAGTGCCTTTCAGCAGCTTATATAAAGGCAGTGGCGGCTCAGTACAACCCGTCCTCTGTTCTGCTGTGCATTTGGCCGGGCAGGGAATCTCTGAACTGATGCACTGTAAATGTACACTAGTGTTCAGTCACGCCGCCATTCTCCTTCTACTTTCACCCTTACATAATGGATGCCCTTGATGGATCGCAGTGTACACAAGCCCTAGTATGTATAACACAGATGTGGGCATTGTGCACTGTGCACTTCATACTTCAGGTGTCCTCACTCCTGACCGCTGTGTGTCTGCCATATTGAGGACTTTCTTTGCAGCTACACAGCCCTCATTTTAGTGGTGTTAGGTTTGTCTCCTTTGATTGTGTTAGATATTCCTGTGCGATTCTGCCTTGTAGTGACTGTATGAATATAGATCCTGCTGAGAAGTGGGAGTGACAGCATGGAATCTTGTCTTTTATGTTTAGTCTTCTCAACCAGCTTCATTTGTTGTGTGCAACTTTTTTTTTTTTTTTTTGTTTTGATTCTGGCCGATAATCGTTGGTGTAATAGTCCATGTTAAAAAGCAATGATCCTGTCGGCTGATCAACATCTTTCAACGCGTTGAATTAAAACGATCACAACAGCGACGGTCTTCTGCCCATCGACCCCGCATAATAGAAGCAGTGGCAGCAGACCGCTGGGACTTTAGTACGCCATTCAGAAGATCTAAAGCCCCTATTACACAGGGTTACATGGAGGAGCAAACAACGCGCTGTCAAGCTCCTCGTTCCCCGCTTGTTGCCGCTGCTGTTACACGCGTCTGCAGCAATCGGGTAAGTGCAGGGGAGGTGTGTGTGGGTGTGGACTATTACCTGCACTTGACGATTATCTGCCGAATGCAGCCAATAATTGCTCCGTGTAATAGGGCCTTAAGTAAGCACGGAACGAGGAGGAAGCGATTGCTGACCCGACAGGTCAGCACCTGCTTTCTCCTTACATTGTGCTATGTAATACAGCCTTAAAGGGGTTATCCAGCGCTACAAAAACTTTTCCCCTTCTTGTCTCCAGATTGGGTGGGGTTTGGAACTCGGTTCCATTAAAGTAAATGGAGCTTAATTGCAAACCACACCTGACCTGGAGACAAGAGAGGGGGGAAAAGTGGCCATGTTTTTGTAGCGTTGGATAACCCCTTTAAAGGCAGCAATTCTCACAATATAAACAGAGTGACAAGAAGACAAGATACAGGACAGGGAGGGAACAGGCCAAAAGCGAATAAAAAAAACAATTGATAGGAAAAAAACACCCTTCCATGATAGTCACTGGGCCCTGTGTGCAGGTGGCATATCTCCATCTCCATGCCTGATGTCCTATAAGGCCGGGCAGGGGAGTTGGCCTAGAGGGACATTTTAAGGGTCTTCTCATTTTCACTAAACAGCGTTTTGTTCCCTGAATTTAAATGAGTGGATGTTACAAAAGCCGTCTGTATGAAATGAGGTCAGGCCTGCTGTATCTGGGCTCATCCTTTGTGTGCTGAGTATTAAAAAGCAATATGGCTCGTAGAGGCTGTCAGTGGTTAACAAAAAAAATTAACTCTTATATCTCTGGATATATATTGAAGAGTATAAAATAATTACTTTTTAGTTACTCAGTGTCCTAAGGGAATGGGTCAGATTCGTGGTGAACTAATCCGTGCCTGCCAGCATGGGATTCTTGCTGTGAATTCCTGTTACCTGCACTGAAGAGTGTCAGCAAATGTCCAAGAGCAACGAATGAAGTATAAGGACTAGTTCTAAAGTGTCAGATCACATTTACCTTTTTATTATGGAAATCAATATTTATTGATTTCCTTGTTATTGCAAGGTATCCAGCAATAGATTGGGGAGGTGTAGGGGTAGGGGTATCTGATGAGGAAGAGGCAGGATGCTACAGAGGAAGATGTAGGGTAATCAGATAAGGAAGAGAAGGATACTACAGAGGGAGGTGTAGGGGAATCTGATGAGGAAGCGGAGGAAGCTACAGAGGGAGGTGTAGGGAAATCTGATGAGGAAGAGGCAGGATGCTACAGAGGAAGATGTAGGGTAATCAGATAAGGAAGAGAAGGATGCTACAGAGGGAGATGTAGGGGAATCTCATGAGGAAGAGGAGGATGCTACAGAGGGAGGTGTAGGGAAATCTGATGAGGAAGAGGCAGGATGCTACAAAGGAAGATGTAGGGTAATCAGATAAGGAAGAGAAGGATGCTACAGAGGGAGTTGTAGGGGAATCTCATGAGGAAGAGGAGGATGCTACAGAGGGAGCTGTAGGGAAATCTCATGAGAAAAGAGGAGGATGCTGCAGAGGGAGGTGTAGGGGAATCTCATGAGGAAGAGGAGGATGCTACAGAGGGAGCTGTAGGGAAATCTCATGAGAAAAGAGGAGGATGCTGCAGAGGGAGCTGTAGGGAAATCAGATGAGTAAGAGGAGGATGCTACAGAGAGGTTTAGGGAGATCTCATGAGGAAGACGCAGGATGCTACAGAGGGAGGTGTAGGGAAATCGGATGAGAAGAGGCAGGATGCTACAGAGGGAGGTGTAGGGGAATCTCATGAGGAAGAGGCAGGATGCTACAGAGGGGGGTGTAGGGAAATCTGATGAGAAAGGAGGATGCTGCAGAGGAAGATGTAGGGAAATCAGATGAGGAAGAGGCAGGATGCTACAGAGGAAGATGTAGGGAAATAAGATGAGGAAGAGGCAGGATGCTACAGAGGAAGGTGAAGGGAAATCCGATAAAGAAGAGGCAGGATGCTACAGAGGGAGGGGTATGGTAATCAGATGAGGAAGAGGCAGGATGCTACAGAGGGAGGTGTATGGTAATCAGATGAGGAAGAGGCAGGATGCTACAGAGGGAGGTGTAGGGGAATCTCATGAGGAAGAGGCAGGATGCTACAGAGGAAGATGTAGGGAAATCAGATGAGAAAAGAGGAGGATGCTACAGAGGAAGATGTAAAGGAATCTGATGAGGAAGAGGCAGGATGCTACAGAGGAAGGTGTAGGGGAATTTGATTAGGAAGAGACAGGAGACTACACAGGGAGGTGTAGGGAAATCTGATGAGGAAGAGGCAGGATGCTACAGAGGGAAATGGCAGTGCTCTGCTGACTACAGACATTACCTTTATGCTGCATGGTTTTATTGTAGAGATTACGATAATGGTATTAGGTTATTGCTGCATATTCCGTATCCGAATGTGTAGGTTCACTAAATGCTAATCTAAAAAAATGTTGCAACTAAATGATTAGATCATGCTATAAATTGCCTATTACGTAGTCCAGTATGTGCAAGCAAAACCAGTTTTCCTCCTCTTGCATTTAGCATTAGGTGTGGCTGCTGTTTGTACTTGTCACATTCCTCTCTTGTTTTGGAATCCATTAAACCAGACATCGTAAAATAATAAAATCCCTTACATCCCTCCGATTATTGGGTCTATCATTAGGTTGGATTCACACATTGCATCAGTAATATGGTCACAATGCAGTAGAAAACACGTTTGGCGTGCGGTTCTATGTCTTATAGTATATTACATAAATGTCTGCCCCCTCCCCTCGTCCCGGTCGAAAACAGCAGATGTGCATGCAACTCCTATGTGTGTTAGTGGGAGTTGCACAAACAGTATAACACTGCTAGCTGGTTAGATAGGGCGGTGACCCTCATTTTTCAGATAGGTGCAGGTACCTGGGGTGGGACCTTCATGTCAGACATTTATGGCATATACTGTGGAACATGTAGCACAGATGTAGTCAAGCATGTAGCACTCTTTATGGTTTAAAATTTCACTTTTAAAAAAAAAAAAAAAAAAAACTTTTGACATGTCATGAAGACATGTCAAAAGTTTTGATCGGTACGGGTTTTAGTGTTCACACCCCTACCGATCGGAAGAATCCCGAGCTGCAGAGTGTCCTCTCCCCGCTCCGAGTCCGACTTTTTTTTTTTGTCTTCTAGAGTGGACGTGTTGCAGCACTGTATACTCACGATCGGTACGGGTGTGAACACTCAGACCCGGACTGAGCAAAACTTTTGACGCGTCTCTGTGACTTGTCAAAAGTTTTTGTTTTGTTTTTTTGTTGTTTTTTTTTTGTAACAGTGACACTTTGTAGATTTCTCCATTGACACACATTAGCGCTTGTAAAATTGTTACATGATTTATATGATGGCAAATTAGTATCTTTCGATATTCTATGATAAAGACTAACTATTGACCCCTCTTGTTTGACCCTTCTACAGGCCATCAGCATCAGCAAGGCTATCAATGCACAGGAAGCTCCCGTGAAAGAGAAGCACGCCCGTCGTATCCTTTTCAGACAATGCTTTATCCGTACACAATACTACAAATCAGATGTAAGAGCATCTGTTGTTTCCTCCATGAATCAGCACATGAAACCAGCCCTGCCACATTCATATGTATTCCAAGTAACACAGACTCCTGGGACTAGCTCATTCAGCTGCACGCACCGATCACTCCAAGATGATGAAAATATGTCTGCTCGTAATGTGCTTTAATAAACAATGTCAGTCGAGGATTACAGACTTCTATGTGTAAAACATTTAGTCGGTCATGCTTTGTGTTCTGCCCTGTGGAGGAAAAAAAATGAGAGTCCATACGTGATACATAACAAAATCAATGTAGGAATGCTCAGCTTCAATACTACCATATTTATCGCTCTTTTAGACACACCCCTGGTTTAGAACTGAAAAAGGATAATACCTGGTGGTCTAAGGCGGTGAAGGTGGCAAAGTTTATTGAAATGACAGGGCCACTTTAACTCTTTACATGACAGTACATTATACCCACACATACAGGGCTCTGCAGCGTCACACCCAGCTCTGCTACATACATATACACAATGCTGTATTAATACTCACACATAGACAAACAACATGCAACTCTGCTACATCACCATACACAAACAGCTCTACTACATACATACAGAGAGACAGACAGGCACACACACATGAATTTTAATAGATTTTCTCTACCTACAGTACAGTGGCGTAGCTACCAGGGTCGCAGCGGTCGCTGTTTTATTGGTCTCAGTATACAGGATTTGGTCAGTAACAATATGGTGGTGATGGTAGTAGTGGTGTGGCGGTAATATTTCCTTCTTATATATGGGGGGGGGGGTGTATAATATACACACACACACACACATATACATACATCAGTAGCATCACTTGCTTGTGAAAGGGGGAGGGGCCAAGTTGACCTCTCGCACCAGGGCCCAGGAGACATTAGCTACGCCCCTGGTACAGTATCTGTAGTGCACACTTAGTCATGTGACTAATCACATGACACTGACACCACTGGGTCTTGATCTTCTCTGGATAAGTTTCCCAGGGGCTTTTACATGCAGATATCTGGAGGTGAGTCACATTACCTCTAGATTTCTCTTTTGCCCTTCACTGATCTCGCTGATCATTGCCGGGCAGGAGAAGAGAGCGGACTGTGCAGCTATTAGTAGCTGCATAGGTTACTTAGCGGTCGGGTACAGAGTTGAATCAGACCTGTACCCAACCATTAGGGAAGCAGTCAGGGATATTGTCATGCTGCCATGTCTGCAGAATATAAGACACAAGCCTTTTTTTTAGCAAGATAATTTATTGCTAAAAACTGTGTCTTATAAAATGAAAAATGCCATAGATGTAGATAGATCCATGTGCTAATAAGGTGGTTCGGTGCATAGGGGACGGGGCCACCACAGTCTGCACCTTCTAATATATATTCAGCGCTCTGCAGTGGTGAGTATCCTCTGCATCGGTACTGTGCACTTTAATCCGGCAAATAGTGAGGCAGTTTGGAGCACTAGGGGTGAGGCTGCCGCCCCCAGAGCACAGTTCTGCACCGCTCTACTGATTATTAGAAGGGGTGAGCTGGCAGGGGGCGGATCGACACTCTGGGGGTGGAAACCCCGTCCCCAGTGTAATAAACTGCATTACTAAACACAAGTAACGCACTGCAACTTTGTATTGTGGTATATTATTCAATATGTGTTGGTAGGTTTTATATTTTAATGTTTTATTTCCTTAACTAGACATTAGGGATAATATTGGGCACTCATCATGAAAAAGGAGCGTTCACCTTTTGGTCTTATGCCATTAGCCTACCTCTCGCCAGCAGCTCAATCCTTAGCTGGAAGTTCTGCCATGTCCTCCATAAAGTCCTCCGGGACGGTCATCAAAATGTAAGCAGATAGATTGTTTTGCTCTTTCTATGCTACTGGGTCATCTGTATTGGGTTTTTCTTTGCCTTTATAGTGTCTAACTAAAGAAATAGTCTGAAAACAATAAATTAACTTTTTGAATGTGTAAAAATAAATTTTTTTAGAGGAAGCAGCTATTTTTTCAGAACAATTGTACTATGAAATCGCTCCTTTCAATCTACCATAAAATGTGTGAATATATATATAATTATGCAACGCTCAGTGTACAGAAATAACATTGTAATACTTTAATCGGACAACTGCTCATGCTACAATGTGTGTGTGTGTGTATACATATATTTTATACATGCAGTCATTGGATTGCTAACATCGGTCAATGCTATACTATTGCACTGCATTGATCAATGTTATCTGAGATCTTCCAATAGAGTATGTGAGAAGATCAGGGACCGACTGCACAGAGGTAAGCAGTATACCTCCACCGTCATGGAAATGTATCTGGGTCCCAAATGGAGAGTGACAGGAGCTGCTCCCATCGCTCACACTTTAACGCAGTGATCCTAGGGCACTATAGTGACGTTACCTAAGGCTGCTGTTTAGTGCAGAGCACTGCATTAGACGTTCTACCGGAGTCAGCGAGCCATTAGTGATATTGATCCGCTTAAGGACCCCCCCAGTGCACCAAATGCCTTTATTTACATAAACCATAACGCCAATGTGCGTCCTCCCTGTCCCCTTCCCTATCAGCAGCTACAGGTAGCCTAACCTGCTGCTAGTTTCCCTGTTAAGTAGATGTAGCCACCTACATTTTATGCACTCTGTTACCTATCGGGAAGTGGTCTTATTTGCGCAAACAACGGCTGTTATTTTGTAAATAACAGCTGCTTGCGCAAACACGGACGTTGTTATGAAATACGGCCATGTTTTTTACGTAGTGTGAACATAGCCTTATAGTAACATTTGCCTGCAAGAAACACAAATACAATAATTTACTTATTTTTGAATCTTATGTTTTTAGGTTCTTTCAGATTGCCAACGATACCGCAGCAATATACGCGAGACTGGAGACTTGTGGGTGAGTGGGGAAAAGACGGTGTTGCTGTGGGTTACTGTGTGTTTTGGGAAGAGGAAATCCTCCCGCTATGCAATGACAATAGTGCTGGCAAGTCTTCAGACATCTTTCCTAGTCCGGACATTTCAGCTTCCAGTGAATCTCTATTTGCTTTATTTTTTGCTTACTTGTCGACATTTCTGTTCAGTAAACTTTGAGCAGCTGTTTAATGGCATTTTATTTACCTTTCTTCTACCAGGCACACATGCATGATCGATACGGACAGCTTGTGGCTATTTATACCAAACTCCTGCTCAATAAGATAAGCTTCCACACCAAGGTATGAAACCACTGTGGTGGGGAATTTTAATTTTTTTTTTTTTTTTTTTCTTTAGAGGTGTAAAATAATAAAATACATTGTACTCCCCTTGCCGACCAAACGCTCTGATTCGCCTTGGTGCCTCCATTCACTTCTCCTGATGGCATGCAGTCCTGACAATAATCTACCATGGGTCTCCAAACTGCGGCCCTCCAGCTGTTGTGAAACTACAACTCCCATCGTGCCTGGACAGCTAAAGCTTTGGATTTGCCTGTCTAGGCATGATGGGAAATGTAGTTTTGCAACAGCTGGAGGGCCGCAGTTTGGAGGCCCATGATTCTAAACCTACTGTGGCCGCGTGCCGGATCTGCAGTGTGTTAAGAAATACTTTAGCAGAGTTAGAACAGCACATCATCAGGACCCTGAGGCGGACTAGGATATTGTCACTAGAGACGTGGCAAAGGGAGTATAGTGTGTTTTTATTTTACACCCATTACAAATCTGTAATTTGTGGTATCAATTTTAATTGGATCTGCCTCCTTTTTTTTCTTTCTTGCAGCATCCACAATTTCCTCCAAACTTGGAAGTGACAGATGACGTTCTAGAAAAGGCAGCTGGCACAGATGTCAACAACATGTATGTTGCTTATTTTCTTGATAAAAACACAAATTAGTCAAAACAAACACGTCTGTAGAAACCAGCAAGTAGTGGGCTGGGGTAGGGAAGGGGGGGGGGGAGAGACTCCTTAGGGCTGTAACTCCTCCTTAATTCCCATACTGTGCAGCTTTGGTTTACATACAGAGATGTCAATCGTTGCTTAGACCTCCCACTGGAGTCCTTAGCCAAATCAGAATGTGTTCTATTGAGGTACTGTATTTTTCGGACTATAAGGCGCACTTAAAATTCTATGATTTTCTAAGAAGTTGTAAGTGCGCCTTATAGTCCAGTGCGCCTTATATATGGACCGGGACAGCTCCGGCCTCCATGGCGCAGATAGGCTGCTGAGCTCACATCTTAACGCCGCACAGCACAGCGCTCCCTCACCTGGACGCCATGGCCATGGCTCCCCAGGCCTGTCCTGCTGTCCCGCTCTCCGCTGTAGGGCTGTACCGCTCTCCTGCTGTCCCGCTCTCCCTGCAGCCCGGATACAGGCTCAGGCATAGGCTTCAGGCATAGACTTTCATTCAATAGCGCCACCTAGTGGCCGGAGGTTATAGAGCAACACTGTACTGTACTGAGGCTCCTAACTATAGTGGCCACAATGCTCCATGCAAAATTCTGCCAACGGGACTCGCTGGCAGAATTCTGCCTATCCTGCATGGTGCATTACGGCCACCATAGTTAGGAGCCTCAGTACTGTGACATAGTAAGGAGCTTCAGTAAATACACTACTGTGATCAGCAGGTGACATAGTAAGGAGCCTCAGTAAGTACTGTGATCAGCAGGTGACTTAAGTTTTTCGTACGTTCAAACTTATACACTGTAATGCGGTGCGCCTTATAGTCCGGTGCGCCTTATAGTCCGGTGCGCCTTATAGTCCGGTGCGCCTTATAGTCCGGTGCGCCTTATAGTCCGGTGCGCCTTATAGTCCGGTGCGCCTTATAGTCCGGTGCGCCTTATAGTCCGGTGCGCCTTATAGTCCGGTGCGCCTTATAGTCCGGTGCGCCTTATAGTCCGGTGCGCCTTATAGATGAACCTAGATGACTTAGCAGGCTAAAATTGAAGGTGCGCCTTATAGTCCGAAAAATACGGTATATGGAGCTGAATTGTAATACCGCACACAATCTGGGGACAGGGGTGGCGCAGTTTTTTCAAGAAAGTAGCTGTGCTTTTTCTACACCTGTATAACCCCTTTTAGTACATGTATCATATAACATATGTTTACGCATTCTTTGATAAGAGATATTTATGAAGTGACAGACTTCCAATTTTGACATTTATCTAAAAATGTGGTTTTGCTGTTCTTCAAACCTTTGTACTTTTTTTTTTTTTTTTTTTTAAAGCAGCCATGTGGAGTAGAGAATGTAGATCTGGTTAGTTAGACTTTATAGCTAGACACCAGGCAGTACTTAAAGCGACTCTGTACCCACAATCTGACCCCCGCCAAACCACTTGTACCTTCGGATAGCTCCTGGGGTCCGTTCGGCAGGTGATGCAGTTATTGTTCTAAAAACAACTTTTAACCTTACAGCCCCATGCCCTATGGGCGTGGCTTAGAATATGTGTGCCCTAACTTTGCATCACCCCTCCATCCCTCCTTCCCACCCTCTTCATCATTAGGAATGCCATTGGAACATTTTCTCAATGCTGAACATTCTCACAGGTGTCGTAATGATATAGCCCATGTGCCGTGCTCTCACAGCTGATGAATAGTAAGCAATCTGCCTGGAGCATTTCTAATGATGAGGAGGACAGGGAGGAGGGACTGAGTGATTGTGCCAGCCTAATGCATACACAACCTAGGCCACTCCTAGGGCACAGGGCTGCTAGTTTAAAAGTTGTTTTTAGGACAATAACTGCATCACCTGCCGAACGGACCCCAGGACAGATCTTGGATTGAAAGCAGCTATCCGAAGGTACAAGTGGTTTGGTGGGGTCAGATTGTGGGTACAGAGTCGCTTTAATGCATGCTATTAATCCCATTTTGTGTGTTTTTAGCTTTCAGCTTACTGTGGAAATGTTCGATTATATGGACTGTGAACTGAAGCTCGCAGAGACTGGTAAGTACAGAATAATCAAATAACATTAACCACTTCCTTGTTTGAGGTCGCATAAACACGATAAAAACAATCAGATTTACAATTTGTTATAAACTCCCACTAACCAGTTGTGTTTATCCTTTTCATCTTTTACAAAGCTTGCGTCATATTCCTTTTCAAGTAATGGCAGCTTTTTTTTTTTTTTTTTACAGCGAAGGCAATGTACAATAGTGCTGCTTAGCTTACCTCAGGAGATAGAACTGTTATTTTAATATGGTTCTCCAGCGCTAAGATATAAGCTTTAGAAGGATTATGCAAATTAGGAGATCTAAAGCCCACAGGGCTGCAAAAGCCTAGTAACGTTCAGACCCATTTTTTAACTAAGGGCCCAACATTTGCTGTAAGCTAGCTCTGATGTGCTAGATCGGCACTTGCTTACCAAACCTGTTACATGGCTTGTTGATGGTGCAGCAAGGGCTGTATATACTGTATGTCATTAGCAATGTCTTTGCTGCGTATGAAGAAAATAAGTTATTACTTACCTGACCACCCTCCCTGGTGTCATCCTAGCTTCCCCCTCACTCACCAAAGCTGCTACTGGTACTTCTAAACCCATCTGTGCAGTGACAGGCTGCTTAGCCAATCCCTGGCCGAGACAGGACAACACAGTGGCTAATGATTAGCTAAGTGGCCTGTCACTTCAGAGTCTGCTTCAGGAGCTTCAACTATGGCTGCTGTGAGCGGGCAACAGGCAGGAGCATACCGGGGGAGAGTAGGCAGGTAAGTATAACGTTATAATTTTCTGTATACTTTCATCAGCCCCAATAATTTTTAAACTAGCTGAGAAACAATAATCAGCCAGTGATCGTTGTCTTTTTTTTTATTTTTTTTTTTTACATGGGACGGTATCTGCCCGATCAGACAGATTATCATTCCGTCTAATAAAGACAACTATCAGGCAAAGAAAGGATTATCAGTTGATCGTTGTCTTTCAACATGTTGAAAAATCATCGGGCGCTGACATGCATCGCTACATGTAATAGGGATGTGTGATTGACAGCTGATGACGTTGTAAAAAAATATATAAATACACCTTATACTTGCCTGTCCACGCTCCCCAGTGTTTTAGCTTCTGCCCTCTTCCCATAGTCACCCAGCCAATCACTGTATCTGGGTGCATAATTTTTTTCTATGTGTGTTTATATGTGTATGTGTGTGTATATATAAAGTAACTATACTTTTAATATTCAGTTACTAGGCAGCTTAACAGTGCCATTGCTGTGTCCCAGATGTCTGCAGGACAGTGTAAACTTGCACCTCTCATTCAAGTCATTCAGGACTGCAGTCACCTCTATCACTACACTGTAAAGTTGATGTTTAAACTACATTCCTGTAAGTGTTTTTTCTTTCTCATTTTCTAATTTGCTGATTTTGTTAAATGTACCTTATTTCACTGATATAAGGGAACTTTCTGCAAAGCATTAAGAGCTTGACAAGCTTTTCTCAATCCATGCCTGGTCCTGGGTTTCCCTTGTCTCCTGGGGCTGGTATTCAAGTACTATTTTTATTACGGCAGTGTGGCGTTAAAGGGGCAGGGGCCTAGAACACATGCCAAAAATGAATATCCAGCCCCAGGGGCTTGTTGACAAAGAAGAAAGGTATAGGGAGGGGCGCTGCAGGCCTAGGGTCTGGATGTTCTAGGTCCCGCCCCTTTGACACTATTCTGCTGGAATATAAATTTTTTTTTTTTTTTTACTGGGATACCAGCCCCAGGAAACAAGGGAAGCCCGGGAACATGCATGGAGTGGGAGGCTAAAAAACAGTACCAGAGGTTTGGGGGTTGGTGCTTGGTGATACAGATTAGCTTTAACCACACGTCTGTGTTTTTACTTAGACCTATAGGGTGGATTTTCAGTAATAAATTATAAATTCCCTCTTAAAGCAAACAATACAAGTTCATCAGGTGAAGAATTAGGCCAGGCTGCTATGATATTCTGCTGATCCTGTGGTATATATGCTGTATGTTCTGGATCTACCATCCTGGTGACCATTTCACATTGGTGAAACCATCCAGTCCTTGTTTTGTTCCGCTGCAGCAGTAAGTTTAATCTTTTGTCTGAATGTTGACATAAAATCAGTGTGTGTTTTGTTGTAGGTCTCCCTCCTGATACACTACAAGGGCACAGGGACAGATTTCACGAACAATTCCACAGGTGATACTGACCTTTCAGCAAACTCTTATTGAACACTGTCATTTTACTCTCTAGAAGCTCATTTCAGTGTGTTTGCTCCCCCCCCCCCTTTTTACTATTTTAACCTTGATGACCACAGTACGTTTCTTGTCAGCAGAGCAAAATTAGTCCAGCAGTGGTGTCCTGTACAAAATATCAGGCGAGCTGAGCTGTTGTCTGAGGGCAGGGCCCCTGCTATAACTACCACAAGCAGAGAAACTGAACGATTAGTGAACGAATGCGGAATTACAGCAAACAATTAGTGATGATTTTAGGGTCAGATTTAAATCAACAAAACAAATGATTCTTTCACAGGACGATTACAATTTAAATTTGAACGATATAACAATTTTCTGCACGATGATCGTCCTGTGTAATAGGGCCCTAAGCCAGGAACAGACTATAAATGGAACAGGTCATATAGGAAAACCTGAGATTTCTCCTCTTTTCAAATCCATTCCTGGCTTTGAGCCTGTAATTGGCCGAGTGGCCTGTCAGCTGAGACAGGCCGCTGTGAAGCCGGAGTGCGCAGGACCGGGTGAGAAGCTCAGAGGAAGAGGAGCCCTGCAACCTGGATAGGTATGTATTCCTCTTTGCATATCGTCGGCCATGCACTGCTATTACATGTAGCGATTCGCAGTCGGAGCCCGACGATTATAGGTCAGAACCTATATCAACTATCAGCCAATGACAACGACAATCGGCTGATCGGATAGGGCCCATTCGGCTGATTATCGTTCAGTGTAATATAGTACCCATCGGCTTCAAATCTTTGGCAGATAATCTGTCAGATAATCTTTGTGTAAATGGACCTAACTTCGAAACTCCTCTGACACCTGCCTTCACTTGTGTCTATTGTTTTCTAATGCTTTTAACTGGATCAATATAGAACCATGATGCTGAACATTGTTTCTTTGTGTCCTTGACTCCTGCCACAGCGGATCTGTGTAAAGGCGGTTTCTTCACTGCTATAGTGATCTGGCATATCCACTTGTCCGGTGGTGGTTCTTTGATGTAGCTTAGTAATAATGCAGTATATTATATGGTCTATTGTAAGATTGCATTTCAATGTCCCTTTTTAGGACTAATATAAAAAAAGGATAAAAAGAATTTGTGCGAAATATTAGTTAGTTTCTGTTGTGAGCAGTAATCAATGCTTTGTTTCAGCAACAGCTGTGGTATTAATAAAAACACAACCTGGATGGATAGACATACATATATGCAGTGGCGGTCTTTGGCACCAAGCACCCCAAGCGATCGCTTGGGGCCCCCAACATCCAGGGGGGCCCCCACGCCCCGCTCTTGTGCTCAAGACCTCTGGACAGGGCCCCGCTCGCTGCTGCCATCTGAACTGTAACTGAGCACTCGTAATGAGCGCTCATAGTTACATGCAGCTGCACTGACAGGGCGGGAGACATTGGCTCCCTTCCTGTCAGTCACTCTTGTGGCCGCAGGAAGGGTTTTCCCTTTGTCCTTGTGGTGTCGACGCTCCAGTGACATCACTGGAGCATCAGCGCCAGGACAATGGGAGTGCGGCTTCTTGTGGCCGCAGGAAGGGTTTTCCCTGCGAAGAGAAGAGGAGACGCCCCGGACCCAGGTGAGTATAGTGTTTGTTTTATTGTGTTATATACTATATGGGAGGGGGAGCACACAGGGGTCTGTTTAACTGGGGAGCGCACATCGGGGGTCTATATAAATGGGGGGAGCACACAAGGGGGCTATATAACGGGGAGCACACAGGGGGGCTATAGACTACTGGGGCTTCACAGAGGGGTCAATATACTACTTGGGGCAGCAGAATGGGGTGTATATACAACTTGGAGAGCACACAGGAGGTCTATATTCAAGTAGGGGAGCACACAGGGGTCTATATACTACTGGTGGGGGCACACAGGGGGTCTATGTACTACTGGGGGAACATACAGGGGGTCTATAAACTACTTTTGAGGCACACAGGTGGTCTATATAGGTGGTCTATATATAACTGGGGGAGCACACAGGGGTCTGTATACTACTGGGGCAGCACACAAAGGGTCTATATAATACTGGTGGGGTACACAGGGGTATATGTACTACTGGGGGAACCACACAGGGGATTTATATACTACTGGAGGAGCACACAGGGGTCTATATCCAAGTGGGGGAGCACACAGGAGGTCTATATCCAAGTGGGGGAGCACACAGGGGGGCTAAATACCCCTGAGGGAGAACACAGGGGGCCTATATACTAGTGGGGGAGCACACAGGGGGTATATACAACTGGGGGCAGTAAACAGGGGGTCTATATACAACTGGGGCTGCACACAGGAGGTCTGTATACTTCTGGGGGAGCACACAGGGGGGCTATATATAACTGGGGGAACACACGGGTCTATATACTACTGGGGGCAGGACACAAGGGGTATATACTATTGGGGGCAGCATACAAGGAGTATATTTTACTGGCGGTAGCGCACAAGGGGTATATACTACTGAGGGCTACACACAGCGGTATATTGTTTTGGAACATGTGTCGAGGTGGGAGGCCCCAGACATAACTTCGCTTGGGGCCCCAGAAATGCCAAGACCGCCCCTGCATATATGTACATGACTGTTCATTATGTCGCCTGCTTTTTGCCACTCGTATGATAGTCCATTAAGCAAGGTTTCGCTGTGGTTTACTGTCTTTTTTTTTTTTTTTTTTTTTTTTTTTTTTTTTTTGTCTTGACTTTCCGCAGCCTTAAAACTTTCTTCAAACGTGCATCTGACATGCTGTACTTTAAGCGACTCATTCAAATTCCCCGTCTTCCTGATGTAAGTACCTTGTATGTTTCAGGATATAGCCACAAGTATTGTAAATGCGAATCTGCCCAAAATCATGTGGATATTGGTGCAGGTTTTCTTCTAGTCGTTTGGGTTCAAAATGTGGAAAGAATAAGCAAAATGTTAATCTTCTCAGAATTTTGTTGTGAATCTGTACTGTTTCTATAGCAAGCAAAACAAAACAATCACTGAGCTCAGGGAGGTGAGCAAAAAAAAAATAAAAATCAATGCCATACTTCAAGAGTGTCCATTGATACATAGTAACATAGTAAATAAGGCTGAAAGAAGACAAGAGTCCATTAGGTTCAATTTAGGGAAACTCTACTGCGTTAATCCAGGGGAAGGCAAAAACTCCCATGAGGCAGACAACAACCGCCCCACCACAGGGAGAAAACTCCCTCCCGACTCCAATGGCAACCAGAATAATCTCTGGATCAACGTATCACCGGAAATCTAATGCCCATAGCTTGTAGTAATAGTAACATAGTAAGTACATTGCCCCAAGATACATTGCCCCCTTAAAAAAAAAAAAAAAAAAGAGTATGAAAAAAAGGGGTCCATGGACCGTCAGTCTCAAAACACGGGATATCCCTCCTGGGAAGGAAACTCGTTGCTAAGGGGCGCCTCCTAGTGGGGAGATCACCAAACCACCCTGATAAATAGCCCCTTAAGTCCCACTCATTTGCGAATATTGGGACACACACAGGGAAATACCAGGGTGGCAACTCGGTTGCAAGTATTTCGAAGTGACAGTGGAAATACCCAAGTTAGGCATTGATCCACAGACAGCTGTTTTAGGGTAATGCCCGCCATCAGTGTGGAGTAGGATTCTGGCCTTTTGGGGCAATAAGTAATAGACCAGCAAAACACAACAATCACTGAGATCAAGTTATAAAATAAAACTTTTAATTACACAAAACAGTGTTCAAGGACCTCCAAGATAAGCTTAATATTCCTCAATACAACCAGAAATATGTCAAACATATGACAGGTGGGATACCTTGCATGCGTACTAGCTGAAGGGCTACAATGATATTCAAGTGGGTATAACTTTGGGTGGGTGTTCTTTTTTAACCAGTGACACACTTTATACTTGGAATAAAAGGCTAATCTAGAATCCTAGAATCCCTGTCTATCCATAAACTAGTCTTTCTCTATGCGCTCCCTCCCGTAACACAAGGCCTGTTAACGGTGGCTCAGTGGTTAGCACAGTAGCCTTGCAGCTCTGGGGTCCTGGGTTCAAATCCCACTAAGGGCAACATCTGCAAAGAGTTTCTATGATCTCTCCGTGTTTGTGTGGGTTTCCTCCGGGTACTCCGGTTTCCTCCCACACCCAAAAACAAACATTAAATATATAAAAAATAAAAAAATAACTAGTAACAGTAGGACCGAAGTCCCTGTCACTTCCAACGCGTTTCCCCACAAACCAATAATTATGGGTTCATCAAGGGAGAATAAAAAAAAACAGGGTGTGAAGAGACTGATGTATGCTCCCTGCACCAAAGATGGTGCATTGTTTCGAAGGGCAAATTTAACATACTGTAGTCATTCAATTTCTTGATTTCTTCTGCTGCTGGTAATGAAATTTTGTTTTAAAGGAACCGGTCATATTCAGCCAGCATGAATACAAGTCATCAGCCATTATCTGTAGCATTTCTGCTACATGCAACCCTACCCTTACTCTTCAGTAGCTTTGGGGGGGGGGGGGGGGGTCACTTCTAGTGTTTGGTGCATATCATTCTCAGACTTCAAAATTAATTGTGAACTCCAATACCTTGGCCAGGTGATTACTGTGTGATGGCAGTGGTGGGCGGGGTTATAGGTGAGGCGTTACCTCTGGCCTGGTAACAAGGGACAGAGATCATGTGACCTCTGTCTCAGAAGGCAGGGGAGGAGTGGGGACAGAGTGGAGCAGGCAGTGAGGATTTTCAGCAGCTTCAGGCTGTGAGTCAGGATGTGCTGCAGACAAACTGACCAATTCATGTAATAGAAACCTATTACACACAAGCTTAGGTTATGGGTGGGGCTTGTACAAGGTTAAATCTTAACCGGAGTTCCCCTTTTAAGCTGTAAACAAAGGTTCAACAAATTTGTAAGGGCTTTAACCATTTTTATAGAAGGCAAATTATTTTTAATGTGTTTTAAATAACAATTTTTTTTTGGTCTGCATTGTAATAGAATCCTCCTAACTTTTTGAGAGCATCAGCCTTAGATGAGCATGTAAAACCTGTGGTGGTGATGGCAAATGAGACCCCAGAAGAAGAAGAACCGCAGCAGACTGAGTCTTTAATTGAAATTACCAATGCTGAGCCGGTGGAGCAGCAGGTGACGTACCAGTCGTTGAAAATTTACAGAAAGTCACTGAAATTGTAATAAAGAAATTACTGCCATGCAAATGTATAAATTGGCTGGTTTTGTCCCAAAATTGTAGTGCATCAAATTAAAATTAAGAAGGGTCTACAAACATCTTGTGTTAAACAGTGTTGCTCAATTTTTTTTTAGGTTGTAGAGGATATCTTCCAACAAACATTTGGTCCGCCCAATGGCCTTATGATTGATGACAGGTAGATATTTTTTTCTTTAGCGTCTGTTAGGCTAGTTTTAAAACAAGAATTTTGACAGCTGACCTAAACTATATACAATTGTTTCTTTTTAAGGGATCTTCAAATTGAAAATCTGAAAAAAGAAATTGAGATTCTTCGTTCAGAATTGGAGAAGATAAAGCTAGAGGTTTGTATTTAGACAATAGAATTGTATATACCAGCAAGCCTGTATTCATTTATTTTTTTAATGACCAAATAAATCGAGAGTTAGATCATTAAGTAGCTTAAGTGTTTTTTTTGTAAAATTGTTGCCATTTTTGATATAGATAGGGATAGCTCACATACATAGTTAGGCCTCTGCATAACGTGTAGCTTTTGTTTCTTGTATCCCATGATTGTTTCTGCTGAATGGACTGGACATATAGTTTTTACTTTCCCCTCCATCTTTTGGCTGAAACTGACGTCGTAACAAGAACACTGCAAGGTTTTTTTCCAGGGGCAGCGCAAAAGGATAGTTCAGGGTCGGCACATTTTATGGCAAGTGCTCTGATATACTCTGTGAGCAGGATTATCCCACACATTGTCAGGTAGGGCAAGTATAGGGTTAACAGTGCCCCTCACCGCTACCTGATGGGGTGTAAGCTAACCCTGGCTCATTCATTTGGAACCAGCGACGCCTTTTTGGTCTTCCTGACCTAAGGTTGAGATCTCATCATCTTTAATATCCTTTTCCGCATACTGTTGCTCCACTAAATGGAGTTGGTTAGTGGCTTTGGCTCTTATTGAGTCTATTTGGCTTCATTTTTAAAAGTGTTTAGTAAAAACTAAGTTTTAGTATTGTGCACCCCGTTCTGTGAATTATTGATTTTCTCAGGTGTTTGACTGCTGCTGTTGAGCATATCCAGTCAAGTTGAATATAGCGTAAATGCTGGAAATTTTTTGGGGTGGAAAATGTGCAACATGTCCGCACCAAAATCTAATTGGGTGCGTTATTGTATGGATTTTTATTTTTTTTGCATGGATTAATGGGTTTATACACATGGGACCATTGTAGATTTTTCCCAGATGTGAATGAGTGAATTAAAACCTACCATCATGCTCCATGCAGATGCCATATATTTAGATATGGCCACAAAATTAAATTCTAAGATCAGTAAAGGTTTTTGCAAACCCTTATTTATTTACTTGAGTGAATGCTGCTTTAAAGGGGTACTCCGGTGAAATTTTTATTCTTTCAGATCAGCAGTTTTCAGAAAGTTATGTAGATCTGTTATTTACTTCTATTTAAGAATCTCCAGTCTTCCCATACTTATCAGAGCAGCAGAGGTTTTCTATGGGGACTTACAGCTGCTCTGGACAGTTCCTGACATGGACAGAGGTGGCAGCAGAGAGCGCTGTGTCAGACTGGAAAGAAGACATCACTTTCTGCAGGACATACAGCAGCAGAGATTTTTTTTTTTTTTGTAAAAAAATTACACCTATATAACTTTTTGACAATAGCTCATTTAAAAGAAAAAAATAATCGCCAGAGTTCCTCTTTAAGAAAACTAAATTTATCTTTGGTTATGGCATTGTAGTTTTAATTTCATTATTAAAAACACAGTTTTCCTATATACTTTTGTCATTAATTCCTAACACTTCACTTCTTTCCATTGATAAACTCCAGTTGATCTGTTCTTGGTCATGTAATGAGCGCACATAGCTCTGATATATACTTTTTTTTGCTGGTCAGTCATATGACCATGCACAGAAGTATTTGCTCTGGTGTAATGGCACTGGTGGTCTATAACAAAAATGTTTTGCCCGTCATTGTCCCAGGCTCAGAAGTACATCATGCAGCTGAAGGGCCAGATTAACACTTTAGAAGCTGAGGTGGAGGAACAGCGCAAACAGAAGCAGAAAGCCCTGGTGGACAATGAGCAGCTGCGAGATGAGCTGGAGAGTCTACGGAAGCAAAAGCTGGACAGTGAAAAAAAGGAAGGGGTCGTCACAGAAATGGAAAGTATGTCTTGTTAGATTTATAGCACTAATAGGGTGATAAATGGTAGCCTGTCTGGTATGTGGATGGCTCCTCCAAGCAAGTTCCTGAAAAGCGCACACAAATAGAGATGCCTAATTATACCGAAGGGATTTACTAACATCTGCCAGGAGGCCGAACTTGGCAGCAAGATTAGAGTTGGTTATTCTTATTCTAAGGCTTGTAAATAGTTATTATCTGCCATCTGAAGGCTACAAATGTGTGTAGTGCTTCTATATAGTTATCATTGTGCAAACCTGGGGAAAAAAGGTGGGTGTGGGGTCCTATAGTGCCCTAAATGACTCCCTCTTCTAAACCTGTCCTGGGCGGAATGTACACCCTAATAGGGGGCTGCCGCACTCCGGAACCTAGCCCTGATTCTTACATAACCCTAAAGGAAATATTGCACGTCGGCCACGCCGACGTCTTTACAGTACAGTGGGTGAAGCCGCTGCTGTACTACGCCGCGCAGGCGCAGTACATTAGCGCCTTAACCGGCTGCACTGTGCATGCACAGCATAGTAAAGACGTCGGCGTGGCCGACGTGCAATGCCGCCCCCGAGTGATGTCACCAGGCGCTGCTTTCCAACACGCCCAGAGGGGCGTGATTACAGCGTCGGAACCGGCCCAGGACCCATGACTACTTGACCAGCCACCCGCCCACTGTGACTACTTGCATGGTAATGTACATAGAGCGCGGGAGACTATTAAACTAACTTTGCGGGCTGTATTTACATGGGACGGAGGGTACATGGGGATGTTTAGGAAGCGTGCTGGCTGATATACCAGCATGTTTCCTTAGCTTTATGGCCAATTTTAGTGTGATTGGTTCCCTTTGAAGTGTCACTCTTGTTTGTTAGTACAGGCGATTTTAAGAAACTTTGTAATTGGGTTTATTAGGCAAATATGCCCATATCTGCATTAGAAAAGCCTTCCCCCAGGTCCCCCTTCCCCCCCCCCCCCTCTCTCATTTACTGCTCATTATCAGGAAATCGTGTTTTGTTTACATCAGACGAGCCCTGTGTAACCTATACAGGGGGGAGGAGGGAAGAGGGAGGGAGATTAGTCACCAAAAGAGAGCAAAGGATTACACAGCGGGAGCTGCATAAAAGCTGCTATTCAGAGGTCAGAGAGGTCAGTGCTGACTTCAGAGGAGATAGCCCGGCCCTCCTCCCCTCTCCATAAGAGAACCATGAAGACGGGGGGAGAGCTTCATACTGCTTTTTTATGATAAAAATGTTTTTTTTGGCTAATAAACCCAATTACAATGTTTCTTAAAATCGCCTGTACTATTGATTTCTGCAAAAACTAAAAAATAAATTTAGACGACAGTGACCCTTTAAAACTGTTTAACCAGAGTTGTAATATTGGATAATATCTAATAGGCTCCTTCATTGGTTGTGTAATCCCTATTCCTATAACAGGGTAGCTTGTCCTACTAGTACAACACAGACTAGCTAGGGCCCTTTGTCAGAGTGAGAAAGTCAGTCTCCCCTATATTTCCTTTGGGGTGATCTAAGAGTCAGGGCTAGGTTCCGGAGCGAGGCCGCCATTATTAGGGTGTTCACTCTGCTCAGGACAGGTTTAGAAAAGGGAGGCTTTTTTTTTCCCACTATCAAGTCACTCTCAGTCACCTGAGCCCACATACTATGAGGGGTACACACTTTTTAGGGCCCTTCGAGTGTAGGCACATTCAGCATATAAAGGTTGCCTAGCTGGCTGGCAATTTGTGTCTCCATTTAAGAGGTGCTGTAGGAGTATAATTTCATTTTTTAAGCCAGAAGCCGGGCAGAGTCCATTTGTGGCTGCACACAACCAATTAAATTTATCACTTTTTTTTTTTTTTCTAACCAATGAGTTTTGCAGCCATTTTTGCACTTGAAAATGTTAAAGAGAAGTAATCAGGATGATTGTGCTGATATGGTTCCCTGCAGCACAGTATAGAGCTTCTGTGCAGCTCGCAGAGCATATACCAGCCGCGGCTGCAGTAGTAGCTTTACATAGGCGGAAAAGATGTTTTATGCCAGGAGAGGGCCAGCAACTAGTTATGTGGGCAGGCAGCTGCTCGTGACTTGTCATGGCCTTCTGCCTGTCAGCACAAAGTGCGGTCTTGATTGAAAGGCGAAGAGGTCACGTTAGTGGTCTCTGCCGATCGGTCATCCCCACATTGCGCGCTGACAGGCAGAAAACTGTGACTAGTTACGAGCAGCTTCCCACCCAGATGACTAGTTGCCGCCCCTCTCCCGGCCTTGTGCAGTGTAATAAACATCTTTTTCCCTCTTTGTAAAGCTACTGCTGCAGCCATGGCTGGTACTCTGTGAGCTGAACAGTAGATCTATACTGTGCTGCTGGGAGCCAAGTCTGTACAGTCGTACCTTGTTTCAGTAAGCAGACAGCTGTTTCTGCAGTTAGGGTGCATTCACACCTCCTCACTTATTGTGTTTGCTGCTGTGTTAATTTAATTACTGATTTACTCGCTATCTTATCCACAGTACACAGGATACTTGTGAATGTGCCCTGACTACCATGGCAATGCGAAACAATGCGACCATCTATACTATAATATGTACATGAGATATATAATGTATGTGTGTATGTATATTTTTTTTATGTATAATTTAATTTATTTTTGTTCTGCTTTCAGAAAAAGTCCAGGCAACAGAAGTGCGATACAATAAACTGAAAGAGAAGCACAATGAGCTCATCAATGTTCACGCTGGACTTCTGAGGAAGGTAAAATACACTTTAACCATCCATTTAAAATACATCAGCGCTTGCTAGCCTCACAGCCTTTTAAAGGCATTTTGCCTCAGTACAGCTGCAGACATGAATGAACCACATAGGGTGGGTCTCTGGCAGATTGTTTAGCTTTCTTGGTTCTTGCAGCCTCTATTAACAAACAATCTTCTCTTAAAGCACTTACCATTTATAAAGCTTCTATCGTGTATTTTCCCACTCTGTGCACACATGCTTTTAATAACACACTGACATTTAGCTTTTGTTTCTATGGTGGTGACTAAAATTAGTCACAATTTTTATGATTTCAAAAGTGGGGATTAAAGCTCTTTGATCATATCGTCAGTATGTGCAAATGAACTTTACAAAGTCATCAAAGCTAACATGATGTCAACACCTGTTTTGTTTATTATAATATGGACTTTGATTTTAAAGTGATACTCACCCCCCCCCCCCCCCCCCCCCTCCCTTTACACTCACTTCATTTGTCCGTTAACAGTGTCAACTGGGTGGGGCTTTACGGCAGTTGGGTCCCATCTCCTGACTGGGGAGAATGTCCAACTGCCATTAGGCCCCGCCTAGGTGACACTGTCCACTGAAGCATTGAAGCGATTTTACAGCAGAAAGAAAACACAGACAAGTGTTATACAGGTATAAATCAAATAGGCAGCATCTAAGCTCGTGGATGGTGCAGAGAACTGCACATAGAGTGGGGGGTGACAATATCACTTAAAGGAGAACTCCGGGCAAAATCTATTTTATGTGATTACATAAGCAAAGTTAGACAAATTGCTAATATACACTAATTATGGTAAATGCACATTATAGTGCTATTTTCCTTAATTTAGTAGATCACACAGACTTCAGTTCTTCTAAGAAAATTGACGTCACGACCCTGTCAGTATACCTGAAGGGTCCAGCGGGGGCGCAGTATATGTGAAAGGATATGTAGTGCAATCATCCCCAAAATCCTCCCCGGTCACCTGATTGCATGAGGCCCCTCCCGTGGAGCGGGGGTGAATTTTTTTTAGTTACTGTCTATCCCAATCCCCTGTGCTGCCTCCCTACCTGTGCTGCCTGGTGCCCATGCACTCATCTGCCTGCCTGCCTCCCTACCTGTGCTGCCTGGTGCCCATGCACTCATCTGCCTGCCTCCCTCCTTGTGCCGCCCAGTGCCCATGCGCTCATCTGCCTGCCTGCCTGCCTCCCTGTGCCGCCCAGTGCCCATGAGCTCATCTGCCTGCCTGCCTCCCTCCCTGTGCCGCCCAGTGCCCATGAGCTCATCTGCCTGCCTGCCTCCCTCCCTGTGCCGCCCGGTGCCCATGAGCTCATCTGCCTGCCTCCCTCCCTGTGCCGCCCGGTGCCCATGAGCTCATCTGCCTGCCTGCCTCCCTCCCTGTGCCGCCCGGTGCCCATGAGCTCATCTGCCTGCCTCCCTCCCTGTGCCGCCCAGTGCCCATGCACTCATCTGCCTGCCTCCCTCCCTGTGCCGCCCGGTGCCCATGCGCTCATCTGCCTGCCTCCCTCCCTGTGCCGCCCGGTGCCCATGAGCTCATCTGCCTGCCTTCCTCCCTGTGCCGCCCGGTGCCCATGAGCTCATCTGCCTGTCTCTCTCCCTGTGCTGCAAGGTGCCCATGGGGTGAGCGCTCCTTATCTGCCTTCCTCTATCCGTCCCTGCAGCCTCTCTCCCGCTGCAGTAATTCATCCTGACCTGAAAAAGAGGCTAAACACAGGAAGTCCTGTGTTTCCCGGGTCGTTTGCGCTCAGATTAGGCAGTAATGTGATAGACAAACAGCCGTGCGTCTCTGTATTGGACGGGAATTTGTGTTTTAATCTTTTTATTTTCCTTCAACTAGCACAAGACTAAAAAGCTCCAAGAATTTGACTTTTTTTTTGGTGAAATACCTCTAATTGCGTTATACAATAAATCACTGAATTCATGAAATCAGGAAATCTCCTCATCTGTCCTTATTATATTGACCTCTAAGTAGGATAGGAGAAATACATGAGTTGCACTTCTATTGATGATTGGGTACTGTCTAATGCTGGCAATATTCCATTGACTGTATTATTTTTCTATTGTATACAGAATGCTGACACTGCCAAGCAGCTAACAGTGTCACAGCAAAACCAAGAGGAAGTCGCACGTATCAAGGAACAGCTGGAGTTTCAGATGGATCAAGTGAAGCGCGAGTCAGAAATAAAGGTTAATTGAAACTTTAGAATTTTTAAAGACTTGACAAGTTTTCCTCCACACAGATATGCTAAATAGCTTTCAATTTTAGACTGCAGCTCTGCCTGCGCATGTATACTTTGTGCCGTTTAGGCTAGGTTCACAGTCGTGAACGGATCCATCCATATTGTATAAGCTGATAAGCACAAATTGATGAGCAAACTGATTGCAAAATATTCATATATATATATATATATATATATATATATATATATATATATATATATATATATATATATATATTTATTCTGAATACCATGTAGAACAGATGAAACAAACCTTTAGAAACACCTGGATATGTGATATTATAAGTTACCGTACAGTATAGCAATCAGCATGTGGATTATAATGTATATTAAGTGCATAAACCAGAAAAAACTGCAGCGGTTTGTAGATAGAGGATGGACTTGCAGATCCCCATAAGCAGTAGTGTAGTACAACAGGCTAGAAAAGAGAAGCAGGGCTGCTGTCAGAGGTCTGTGTGGTCACATGACAGCGATGGGGGAGGGATATGTGCTCAGCATGGACCAATCAGGACTGACAGACTGCAGGGAGCATGAAGGAATAAGCAGGACATATGTGGGCACATACATGCAGCGCTCTCTCCCGGGGAGAGAGGGGTTACAGCTATGGAGAGATTACCTCCACAGTCCTGTCCCCTGATGTAAGCCCCAGCCTGAAGTGGATCTGCTATGATTTGGACGGTGAGTGAGACGTCCATGGTCAGAGTACAGTGCTGTAGACCCCGTTATGCAGACCATGCCCCTCCCCTACAGTACAGGGAGCTCTTAACCTCTTAAGGACATAGGACGTACCGGTACGTCCTATGTCCTCACTTGCACTTCAAAGCGGGGCCGCGCGGCGGCCCCGCTTTGAAGTGCCGCGATCCCGGGTGCCGCGTGTAGCCCGGGACCGCCGCTATTAGCGGGCACGGTCTGATCGCCGTGCCCGCTAATTAGCTAATCGGAGGCAGCTGTCAAAGTTGACAGCTGCCTCCGATTACCGGAGGCAACGTTTCCCTGGTGTCTAGTGGGGGAGATCGCTCCTCCGGGACCTTGTCCCGGAGGAGCGATCTCCGTTACTGATGCCGGCCGGGGACGCGTCCAAGATGGCGCCGTCCTCGGCTCGGCACTCGTTTACTTCCGGCTGCAGCAGCCGAAAGCAAACGAGTGCCGATCTCATGGATCTCTGCAGCATAGCTATGCTGCAGAGATCTCAATGAGAGATCACAGTGTATATACTAGAAGTCCCCCAGGGGGGCTTCTAGTATATGTGTAAAAAAAATAAATAAAGTGTTGTTAATAGTAAAAAGCCCCCTCCCCTAATAAAAGTCTGAATCACCCCCCTTTTCCCAGGTTTTAAATAAAAGTAAACAAATAAATAAATAAATAAACATGTTTGCTATCGCCGCGTGCGTAATCGCCCGAACTATTAATTAATCACATTCCTGATCTCGTACGGTAAACGGCGTCAGCGCAAAAAAAATCCCAAAGTGCAAAATTGCGCATTTTTGGTCGCATCAAATCCAGAAAAAATGTAATAAAAAGCGATCAAAAAGACGTATATGGGCAATCAAGGTACCGATAGAAAGATCAAATCATGGCGCAAAAAATGACACCTCGCACAGCCCCATAGACCAAAGGTTAAAAGCGCTATAAGCCTGGGAATGGAGCGATTTTAAGGAACGTATATTGGTTAACAACGGTTTGAATTTTTTACAGGCCATCAGATACAATATAAGTTATACATGTTATATATCGTTTTAATCGTAACGACTTGAGGAACATGCATAACAAGTCAGTTTTACCCCAGGGTGAATGGCGTAAAAACACATTTCCCCCAAATAAAAGAAATGCGTTTTTTTTTTCAATTTCACCACACTTCGAATTTTTTTCTGGTTTCGCAGTGTACTTTATGCAAAAATTCAGCCTGTAATTGCAAAGTACAATTAGTGACGCAAAAAATAAGGGCTCATGTGGGTTTCTAGGTGGAAAAATGCAAGTGCTATGACCTTTTAAACACAAGGAGGAAAAACCGAAAACGTAAAAACGAAAATGGGCCATGTCCTTAAAGGGTTAAACTGAAATAATGTTCTTAAACCAAGTCACAATTTTGAAAAACTGTGAGCTCTTAAACAAAAGGTTACAGCTATGGAGAGATTACCTCCACAGTCCTGTCCCCTGATGTAAGCCCCAGCCTGAAGTGGATCTGCTATGATTTGGACGGTGAGTGAGACGTCCATGGTCAGAGTACAGTGCTGTAGACCCCGTTATGCAGACCATGCCCCTCCCCTACAGTACAGGGAGCTCTTAAACTGAAATAATGTTCTTAAACCAAGTCACAATTTT